>NW_027597048.1:0-109428 GCF_964194155.1 Cetorhinus maximus
TGGGAGGGAGGGGAAGTGGGAGGGAGTGAGGGAGGAGGGATTGGGAGGGAGGGAGGGAGTGAGGGAGGAGGGATTGGGAGGGAGGGAGGAGGGATTGGGAGGGAGGGAGGAGGGATTGGGAGGGAGGGAGGAGGGATTGGGAGGAGGGATTGGGAGTGAGGGAGGAGGGATTGGGAGGGAGGGAGGAGGGATTGGGAGGGAGGGAGGAGGGATTGGGAGGGAGGGAGGAGGGATTGGGAGGGAGGGAGGGAGGGAGGAGGGATTGGGAGGGAGGGAGGGAGTGAGGGAGGAGGGATTGGGAGGGAGGGAGGAGGGATTGGGAGGGAGGGGAAGTGGGAGGGAGTGAGGGAGGAGGGATTGGGAGGGAGGGAGGGAGTGAGGGAGGAGGGATTGGGAGGGAGGGAGGGAGTGAGGGAGGAGGGATTGGGAGGGAGGGAGGGAGTGAGGGAGGAGGGATTGGGAGGGAGGGAGGGAGTGAGGGAGGAGGGATTGGGAGGGAGGGAGGAGGGATTGGGAGGGAGGGAGGAGGGATTGGGAGGGAGGGAGGGAGTGAGGGAGGAGGGATTGGGAGGGAGTGAGGGAGGAGGGATTGGGAGGGAGGGAGGGAGTGAGGGAGGAGGGATTGGGAGGGAGGGAGGGAGTGAGGGAGGAGGGATTGGGAGGGAGGGAGGGAGTGAGGGAGGAGGGATTGGGAGGGAGAGAGGGAGGGAGGGAGGGAGGAGGGATTGGGAGGGAGGGAGGGAGTGAGGGAGGAGGGATTGGGAGGGAGGGCTATCGAGGTGGATATGGTGGTGTTTATTGGTGGCGTCAGACTGGAGATGGTGGAGGATGACCCTGTGAGTGAAGAGGCTGGGCCGGTGGGAAATGACCCTATCACAGCTCTGGAAGGAGGGAAGGTCGATGGGAATGAATGTGGGAAATGGCCGGGTCCGGGTTGGATCCCACACTGGGTGGGGTGGGTCGGAGGGGATCGGAAATCCTGGGGTGAGGGAAAAGGAAGAGATATGAGCAGCGATGGAGATGGAGAAAGTGGGAGAATGGAAGGGGGTCCTTACGGGAGACAGGGTGGGAGACAGAGCCCTGGGAATGGGGGGATGATATCAGCCCATAATCTATCCCCAACATTCCCAACCATACAGAGCCTGAGCAGCACAGAGCACACTGCCCAATGGGAGAAGGCAGTCACACGGGAGGAAGATGGCGAGGATCGAGATGAGGAAAAGGTGGGAGGGAACAGCACAGAGATCTCGAGGGCATAGGGGCTTAAGGAGGATACAGAGATAAGGAGGGTTGTAGGGGCTGCAGGAGGTTACAGAGATATGGAGGGTTTTATGTACTGGAGGAGGTTACAGAGATAGGGAGAGTTGTAGGGGCTGGAGGAGGTTACAGAGATAAGGAGTGTTGTTGGGGCTGGAGGAGGTTACAGAGATAAGGAGTGTTGTAGAGACTGGAGGAGATTACAGAGATAGGGAGGGTTGTAGGGACTGGAGGGGGTTAGAGAGATGGGGAGGGTTGTAGGGACTGGAGGAGGTTACAGTGATAGGGAGGGTTGCAGGGTCTGGACGAGGTTACAGAGATAGGGAGGGTTGTAGGGGTTGCAGGAGGTTACAGACATAGGGAGTGTTGTAGGGACTGGAGGAGGTTACAGAGATAGGGAGGGATGTAGGGACTGGAGGAGGTTACAGAGATAGGGAAGGGTTGTAGGGGCTGGAGGAGGTTACAGAGATATGGAGGGTTGAAGGGAATGGAGGAGGTTACAGAGATAGGGACGGTTGTAGGAACTGGAGGAGGTTACAGAGATAGGGAGGGTTGTTTGGGCTGGAGGAGGTTACAGAGATAGGGAGGGTTGTAGGGGCTGGAGGAGGTTACAGAGATAGGGAGGGTTGTAGGGGCTGCAGGAGGTTACAGAGATATGGAGGGTTTTATGTGCTGAAGGAGGTTACAGAGATAGGGAGAGTTGTAGGGGCTGGAGGAGGTTACAGAGATAAGGAGTGTTGTTGGGGCTGGAGGAGGTTACAGAGATAAGGAGTGTTGTAGAGACTGGAGGAGATTACAGAGATAGGGAGGGTTGTAGGGACTGGAGGGGGTTAGAGAGATGGGGAGGGTTGTAGGGACTGGAGGAGGTTACAGTGATAGGGAGGGTTGCAGGGTCTGGACGAGGTTACAGAGATAGGGAGGGTTGTAGGGGTTGCAGGAGGTTACAGACATAGGGAGTGTTGTAGGGACTGGAGGAGGTTACAGAGATAGGGAGGGATGTAGGGAATGGAGGAGGTTACAGAGATAGGGACGGTTGTAGGAACTGGAGGAGGTTACAGAGATAGGGAAGGGTTGTAGGGGCTGGAGGAGGTTACAGAGATTGGGAGGGGTGTAGGGCTGGAGGAGGATACAGAGTTAGGGAAAGTGTAAGGGCTGGACGAGGTTACAGAGATAGGGAGGGTTGTAGGGGCTGGAGGAGGTTACAGAGATAGGGAGGGTTTTAGGGGCTGGAGGAGGTTACAGAGATAGGGTGGGTTGTAGGAGCTGGAGGAGTTTACAGAGATAGGGAGGGTTGTAGGGGATGGAGGGCATTACAGAGATAGGGAGGGATGTAGGGCTGGAGGAGGTTACAGAGATAGGGAGGGTTGTAGGGGCTGGAGGATGTTACAGAGATAGGGAGGGATGTTTGGGCTGGAGGAGGTTACAGAGATAGGGAGGGTTGTAGGAGCTGGAGGAGGTTAGAGAGATAGGGAGGGTTGTAGGGGTGGAGGGGGTTACAGAGATAGGGAGGTTTGTAGGTGCTGGAGGAGGTTACAGAGATAGGGAGGGTTGTAGGTGCTGGAGGAGTTTACAGAGATATGGAGGGTTGAAGGGAATGGAGGAGGTTACAGAGATAGGGACGGTTGTAGGAACTGGAGGAGGTTACAGAGATAGGGAGGGTTGTTTGGGCTGGAGGAGGTTACAGAGATAGGGAGGGTTGTAGGGGCTGGAGGAGGTTACAGAGATAGGGAGGGTTGTAGGGGCTGCAGGAGGTTACAGAGATATGGAGGGTTTTATGTGCTGGAGGAGGTTACAGAGATAGGGAGAGTTGTAGGGGCTGGAGGAGGTTACAGAGATAAGGAGTGTTGTTGGGTCTGGAGGAGGTTACAGAGATAAGGAGTGTTGTTGGGT
Source organism: Cetorhinus maximus (assembly GCF_964194155.1). Classification (NCBI taxonomy): domain Eukaryota; kingdom Metazoa; phylum Chordata; class Chondrichthyes; order Lamniformes; family Cetorhinidae; genus Cetorhinus; species Cetorhinus maximus. Next base: position 3,148 of record NW_027597048.1, read on the forward strand.
CTGGAGGAGGTTACAGAGATAAGGAGTGTTGTAGAGACTGGAGGAGATTACAGAGATAGGGAGGGTTGTAGGGACTGGAGGGGGTTAGAGAGATGGGGAGGGTTGTAGGGACTGGAGGAGGTTACAGAGATAGGGAGGGTTGTAGGGGTTGCAGGAGGTTACAGACATAGGGAGTGTTGTAGGGACTGGAGGAGGTTACAGAGATAGGGAGGGATGTAGGGACTGGAGGAGGTTACAGAGATAGGGAAGGGTTGTAGGGGCTGGAGGAGGTTACAGAGATAGGGAGGGGTGTAGGGCTGGAGGAGGATACAGAGATAGGGAAAGTGTAAGGGCTGGACGAGGTTACAGAGATAGGGGGGGTTGTAGGGGCTGGAGGAGGTTACAGAGATAGGGAGGGTTGTAGGGGCTGGAGGAGGTTACAGAGATAGGGAGGGTTGTAGGGGCTGGAGGGTGTTACAGAGATAAGGAGGGTTGTAGTGGCTGGAGGAGGCTACAGAGATAGGGAGGGTTGTAGGGGCTGGAGGAGGCTACAGAGTTAGGGAGGGGTATAGGGGCTGGAGGAGGTTACAGAGATAAGGAGGGTGGTAGGGGCTGGAGGAGGTTACAGAGATAGGGAGGGTTGTATGGGCTGGAGGAGGCTACAGAGATAGGGAGGGTTGTAGGGGCTGGAGGAGGCTACAGAGATAGGGAGTGTTGTAGGGGCTGGAGGAGGTTACAGAGATAGGGAGGGTTGTAGGGGCTGGAGCAGGTTACAGAGATAGGGAGGGTTGTAGGGGATGGAGGAGGCTACAGAGATAGGGAGGGTTCTAGGGCTGGAGGAGGTTTCAGAGATAGGGAGGGTTGTACGGGCTGGAGGAGGCTACAGAGATAGGGAGGGTTCTAGGGGCTGGAGGAGGTTTCAGAGATAGGGAGGGTTGTACGGGCTGGAGGAGGCTACAGAGATAGGGAGGGGTATAGGGGCTGGAGGAGGTTACAGAGATAGGGAGGGTTGTAGGGGCTGGAGGAGGTTACAGAGATAGGGAGGGTTGTAGGGGCTGGAGGAGGTTACAGAGATAGGGAGGGTTGTAGGGGCTGGAGGAGGTTACAGAGATAGGGAGGGTTGTTGGTGCTGGAGCAGGTTACAGAGATAGGGAGGGTAGTAGGGGATGGAGGAGGTTACAGAGATAGGGAGGGTTGTAGGGGCTGGGGGAGGTTTCAGAGATAGGGAGGGTTGTACGGGCTGGAGGAGGCTACAGAGATAGGGAGGGGTATAGGGGCTGGAGGAGGTTACAGAGATAGGGAGGGTTGTAGGGGCTGGAGGAGGTTACAGAGATAGGGAGGGATGTAGGGGCTGGAGGAGGTTACAGAGATAGGGAGGGTTGTAGGGGCTGGAGGAGGTTACAGAGATTGGGAGGGGTGTAGGTGTGGAGGAGGTTACAGAGATAGGGAGGTGTGTAGAGACTGGAGGAGGTTACAGAGATCGGGAGGGGTGTAGGGGCTGGAGGAGGTTACAGAGATAGGGAGGGTTGTAGGGGCTGGAGGAGGTTACAGAGGTAGGGAGGGTTGTTGGGGTGGTGGAGATTACAGAGATAGGGAGGTTTGTAGGGGCTGGAGGAGGTTACAGAGATGGGGAGGGTTGTAGAGACTGGAGGAGGTTCCAGAGATCGGGAGGGTTGTAGGGGCTGGAGGAGGTTACAGAGATAGGGAAGGGTATAGGAGCTGGAGAACGTTACAGAGATAGGGAGGGTTGTAGGGGCTTGAGGAGGTTACAGAGATAGGGAGGGGTGTAGGGGCTGGAGGAGGTTACAGAGATAGGGAGGGTTGTAGGGGCTGGAGGAGGTTACAGAGATAGGGAGGGTTGTAGGGGCTGGAGGAGGTTACAGAGATAAGGAGTGTTGTTGGGGCTGGAGGAGGTTACAGAGATAGGGAGGGGTGTAGGGGCTGGAGGAGGTTACAGAGATAGGGAGGGTTGTAGGGGCTGGAGGAGGTTACAGAGATAGGGAGAGTTGTAGGGGCTGGAGGAGGTTACAGAGATAAGGAGTGTTGTTGGGGCTGGAGGAGGTTACAGAGATAAGGAGTGTTGTAGAGACTGGAGGAGATTACAGAGATAGGGAGGTTTGTAGGGCTGGAGGAGGTTACAGAGATAGGGAGGGTTGTAGGGACTGGAGGGGGTTAGAGAGATCGGGAGGGTTGTATGGACTGGAGGAGGTTACAGTGATAGGGAGGGTTGCAGGGTCTGGACGAGGTTAAAGAGATAGGGAGGGTTGTAGGGGCTGGAGGTTGTTACAGACATAGGGAGTGTTGTAGGGACTGGAGGAGGTTTCAGAGATAGGGAGGGTTGTAGGGACTGGAGGAGGTTACAGAGATAGGGAAGGGTTGTAGGGGCTGGAGGAGGTTACAGAGATAGGGAGGGGTGTAGGGCTGGAGGAGTTTACAGAGATAGGGAGAGTTGTATGGCTGGAGAAGGTCACAGAGATACAGAGGGTTGTAGGGGATGGATGAGGTTTCAGAGATAAGGAGGGTTGTAGGGGCTGGAGGAGGTTACAGAGATAGGGAGGGTTGTAGGTGCTGGAGGGTGTTACAGAGATAGGGAGGTTTGTAGGGGCTGGAGGAGGCTACAGAGAAAGGGAGGGTTGTAGGGGCTGGAGGAGGCTACAGAGTTAGGGAGGGGTATAGGGGCTGGAGGAGGTTATAGAGATAAGGAGGCTGGTAGGGGCTGGAGGAGGTTACAGAGATAGGGAGGGTTGTAGGGGCTGGAGGAGGCTACAGAGATAGGGAGGGTTGTAAGGGCTGGAGGAGGCTACAGAGATAGGGAGTGTTGTAGGGGCTGGAGGAGGTTACAGAGATAGGGAGGGTTGTAGGGGCTGGAGCAGGTTACAGAGATAGGGAGGGTTGTAGGGGATGGAGGAGGTTACAGAGATAGGGAGGGTTGTAGGGGCTGGAGGAGGTTACAGAGATAGGGAGGGGTGTAGGGGTGGAGGAGGTTACAGAGATAGAGAGGTGTGTAGAGACTGGAGGAGGTTACAGAGATAGGGAGGGTTGTAGGAGCTGGAGGAGGGTTACAGAGATAGGGCGGGTTGTCGGGGCTGGAGGAGGTTACAGAGATAGGGAGGGTTTTAGGGGCTGGAGGAGGTTACAGAGATAGGGAAGGGTATAGGAGCTGGAGAAGGTTTCAGAGATAGGGAGGGTTGTAGGGGCTGGAGGAGGTTACAGAGATTGGGAGTGTTGTAGGGGCTGGAGCAGGTTACAGAGATAGGGAGGGTTGTAGGGGCTGGAGCAGGTTACAGAGATAGGGAGGGTAGTAGGGGATGGAGGAGGTTACAGAGATAGGGAGGGTTTACGGGCTGGAGGAGGCTACAGAGATAGGGAGGGGTATAGGGGCTGGAGGAGGTTACAGAGATAGGGAGGGTTGTAGGGGCTGGAGGAGGTTACAGAGATAGGGACGGTTGTAGGGGCTGGAGGAGGTTACAGAGATAGGGAGGGTTGTAGGGGCTGGAGGAGGTTACAGAGATAGGGAGGGTTGTAGTGGCTGGAGGAGGTTACAGAGTTTGGGAGGGGTGTAGGTGCTGGAGGAGGTTAAAGAGATAGGGAGGGTTGTAGGGGCTGGAGGAGGTTACAGAGATCGGGAGGGCTGTAGGGGCTGGAGGAGGTTACAGAGATAGGGAGGGTTGTAGGGGCTGGAGGAGGTTACAGAGATAAGGAGGGTGGTAGGGGCTGGAGGAGGTTACAGAGGTAGGGAGGGTTGTAGGGTTGGAGGAGGTTACAGTGATAGGGAGGATTGTAGGGGTGGAGGAGGTTACTGAGATAGGGAGGGGTGTAGGGGTGGAGGAGGTTACAGAGATAGGGAGGGGTGTAGGGGTGGAGGAGGTTACAGAGATAGGGAGGGGTGTAGGGGTGGAGGAGGTTACAGAGATAGGGAGGGGTGTAGGGGTGGAGGAGGTTACAGAGATAGGGAGGGGTGTAGGGGTGGAGGAGGTTACAGAGATAGGGAGGGGTGTAGGGGTGGAGGAGGTTACAGAGATAGGGAGGGGTGTAGGGGTGGAGGAGGTTACAGAGATAGGGAGGGTTGTAGGGGCTGGAGGAGGTTACAGTGATAGGGAGGGTATAGGGGCTGTGGATCTGTTTGAAATGTATATTTTGATGTGTCTGTTTTCTCTCTCTCTCGCCCTCTCTCTGTCTACATGCTGTGCTCTCTGCTCTGCTCTCGCTCCTGACCTCCTGCCTCTGCAAAAACAAATTTGGAAGGATATGAGAGGCCAAAAGGTAAACAGAAAGTTCTGGAAAATCTCAGCAGGTCAGGCAGCATCTGCGGAGAGAGCTCACAGGGTCAGAGTCAGAGGCCCCGAGTATTGTGGCAACAGGAAACCAGACCAAGAGCAGCTGAAATAGAGAACGTGGGGGAGGGGTGAGGGGGAGAGACGGAGCCAGATATAGAGACACAGAGAGAGACACAGAGAGAGAGGGAGAGACAGAGAGAGAGACAGATATAGAGACACAGACAGAGAGACAGAGAGAGACAGAGAGAGGGACAGAGTGCGAGATATGGAGACACAGAGAGAGAGAGACAGAGAGAGGGAGAGAGAGAGAGATAGAGAGACAGAGAGAGAGACACAGAGAGAGAGAGAGAGACAGAGAGAGATAGAGAGTCAGAGAGAGAGACACAGAGAGAGGGACAGAGTGAGAGATATAGAGACACAGAGAGAGAGAGAGACAGAGAGAGAGACGCAGAGAGATGGACAGAGAGAGAGACAGAGAGAGAGACAGAGAGAGAGACAGAGAGAGAGGGACAGAGTGAGAGATATAGAGACACAGAGAGAGAGAGAGAGAGACAGAGAGAGAGACACAGAGAGAGGGACAGAGAGAGAGACAGAGAGAGAGACAGAGAGAGACAGAGAGACAGAGAGAGAGACCGAGAGAGACAGAGAGACAGAGAGAGACAAAGAGACAGAGAGAGAGACACAGAGAGAGATATGGAGACACAGAGAGGGAGAGAGAGAGATTCAGAGGGAGAGAGAGGCAGAGAGAGAGAGAGAGGGAGGGAGAGTGAGAGAGACAGAGAGAGAGAGAGAGAGGGTGGTGGGAGAGTGACATAGAGAGAGATAGACACACAGATAGAGACAGAGAGGGATTCAGAGAGAGGGATACAGAGAGAGAAAGACAGAGCGAGAGCGAGAGGGAGATTCAGAGGGAGAGAGAGAGACAGAGACAGAGAGACAAAAAGGGAGAGAGAGACAGAGAGAGAGATAGAGAGACTGAGACAGAGAGACAAAAAGGGAGAGAGAGAGAGATAGAGAGCAAGACAGAAAGAGAGAGGACAGAGAGAGAAAGAGAGAGAGAGCGAGAGACAGAGAGAGAGACAGAAACAAAAAGTAGACTAGGGAGCGACAGCGAGTCAGGAAGAGAGACACAGAGAGAGACAGAGAGAGAAAGCGACAGAGAGATTGAGAGACAGAGAGAGGGAGCGATACAGGTAGAGAGAGAGGCAGAGAGAGAGAGAGAGAGAGAGACAGGAACAGAGAATGTGACAGATAGTTCAAGAGACAGACATTCAGAGACAGAGACAGGGAGAGTTGGGGAGAGAGAGAGAGATGGAGAGACTGAGAGATAGAGAGAGAGATGTAGAAACAGAGGCAGAGAAAGAGACAGTGAGAAAGTGACACAGAAACAGACAGGAGGAGAGCCTGTGACAGAAAGAGAGACAGAGAGGGAGACACACACAGTGACAGAAAGGGTCAGAATCAGAGACAGAGAGTGACAGAAGAGAGAGAGAGAGAGAGAGACTGACAGAGAGAGATAGAGAGGTAACGAGAGAGAGAGAGAGAGAGAGCGTCGTATATGGAGAGACAGAGAGAGAGAGGGAGAGGCAGACAGAGGTAGAGAAACAGAGAATGACAGAGAGAACCTGAGAGAGAGTAAGAGCGAGAGAGAGAGAGAGAAAGAGACGGAGAGAGAGAGAGAGAGAGAGAGAGACGGAGAGAGAGAGAGAGAGAGAAACACAAAGTGAGAGAAAGGGAAATACATATTCGCACATTATCTCTCCCCCTCGCTGCCTCGCTCAGTGTCACTTACCCTCACTTAAAAGGCTGCTTCCTCCGCACTTGCCGTCTGCCTTCTCTCCCTCTCCTGAAACACAATCCTGTTGTTCAGTGGGTTCTGGCTCATTCTGTGACCTCTCGTCCCTCACCTCTCCCGCCAGCCCTCTCTCACCAGCACATTGTGCTTATGTTTACTAAATCGCAGCGATTGCACTCTGCAAACTCCCGCCCCGAATGTCAGGGACTGAGTCAGGGAAAAAAACAAAAAAAAACCTATCGGGCAGAGGCCCTCTTACCCCTCTGAACCCCTCGTCCCTCACACATCCCCTCCTCCCCTCGCGATTTGCACAACTCCGGCCAAATCCCTCACCTTCATCGACGCTTCCCCCCGATTCCTCCTGGGTAGACACACACACACTCCCTTATTCCCAGCCCCTTTCACATGTTTCCTTATTCAGGAACACTAACACCAGCGCCCTCGCTCCTGTTATTTGAAAAGGAGTCGCTCCTCTCCCGATCTTCACACACTCGCTCCCTCAGTCACGGTGTTGTTTTACGTGAGGTGCCATGATCCGCGCTCTCGTAAGATGCTCCCTTGCTCCCCCTCAATCTTTTCACATCGTCACTTACACCCCCCACCTTTACAAAATGCATCTAATCCCCGAAACTTCCACACGCTCCCTTATTCTCAATTCACACGCTCCCTTATTCCTCTCGCTCGTTACACACGCTCCCTTATTCCTCTCACTCATTACACACGCTCCCTTATTCCTCTCGCTCATTACACACACTCCCTTATTCCTCTCGCTCGTTATACACGCTCCCTTATTCCTCTCACGCATTACACACACTCCCTTATTCCTCTCGCTCGTTACACACGTCCCCTTATTCCTCTCACTCGTTATACACGCTCCCTTATTCCTCGCGCTCATTACACACACTCCCTTAGTCCTCGCGCTCATTACACACACTCCCTTATTCCTCTCACTCGTTATACACGCTCCCTTATTCCTCTAACGCATTACACACACTCCCTTATTCCTCTCGCTCGTTACACACGCCCCCTTATTCCTCTCACTCGTTATACACGCTCCCTTATTCCTCGCGCTCATTACACACACTCCCTTAGTCCTCGCGCTCATTACACACACTCCCTTATTCCTCTCACTCATTACACACGCTCCCTTATTCCTCTCGGTCATTACACACGCTCCCTTATTCCTCTCGCTCGTTACACACGCTCCCTTATTCCTCTCACTCATTCCACACGCTCCCTTATTCCTCTCACTCGTTACACACGCTCCCTTATTCCTCTCACTCATTACACAAGCTTCCTTATTCGTCTCGCTCGTTACACACGCTCCCTTATTCCTCTCACTCGTTACACACGCTCCCTTATTCCTCTCACTCATTCCACACACTCCCTTATTCTCAACTCACACGCTCCCTTATTCCTCTCACTCATTACACACGCTCCCTTATTCCTCTCACTCGTTACACACACTCCCTTATTCCTCTCACTCATTACACACGCTCCCTTATTCCTCTCACTCATTCCACACGCTCCCTTATTCTCAACTCACACGCTCCCTTATTCCTCTCACTCATTCCACACGCTCCCTTATTCTCAACTCACACGCTCCCTTATTCCTCTCACTCATTACACACGCTCCCTTATTCCTCTCACTCATTACACAAGCTCCCTTATTCCTCTCACTCATTACACACGCTCCCTCATTCCTTTCACTCATTACACAAGCTCCCTTATTCCTCTCGCTCATTCCACACGCTCCCTTATTCTCCTCACTCATTACACACACCCCTTATTCCTCTCACTCATTACACACATTCCCTTATTCCTCTCACTCATTACACACACTCCCTTATTCCTCTCACTCATTACACACGCTCCCTTATTCCTCTCTCTCATTCCACACGCTCCCTTATTCCTCTCACTCATTACACAAGCTCCCTTATTCCTCTCACTCATTACACACGCTCCCTTATTCCTCTCACTCATTACACAAGCTCCCTTATTCCTCTCGCTCATTCCACACGCTCCCTTATTCTCCTCACTCATTACACACACCCCTTATTCCTCTAACTCATTACACACATTCCCTTATTCCTCTCACTCGTTACACACGCTCCCTTATTCCTCTCGCTCGTTACACACGCTCCCTTATTCCTCTCACTCATTACACGCATTCCCTTATTCCTCTCACTCATTACACACGCTCCCTTATTCCTTTCACTCATTACGCACATTCCCTTATTCTTCTCACTCGTTACACACACTCCCTTATTCCTCTCACTCATTACACATGCTCCCTTATTCCTCTCACTCATTACACACACTCCCTTATACCTCTCGGTCATTACACACGCTCCCTTATTCTCAATTCACACGCTCCCTTATTCCTCTAACTCATTACACACACTCCCTTATTCCTCTCACTCATTACACACACTCCCTTATTCCTCTAACTCATTTCACACGCTCCCTTATTCCTCTCACTCATTAGGCATGCTCCTTATTCCTCTCAGCCAGTACACACGCTCATTTATTCCTGTGACTCATTACACACGCTCCCTTATTCCTCTCGCTCATTACACATGCTCCCTTATTCCTCTCGCTCATTACACACGCTCCCATATTCGTCTCGCTCATTACATACCCTCCCTTATTCCTATTGCTCATTTAACATGCTCCCTTATTCATCTCTCTCATTACACATGTTCTCTTAATGGTCTCGCTCATTACACACACTCCCTTATTTCTCTCACTCATTTCACACGCTCCCTTATTCCTCTCGCTCATTACACATGCTCCCTTATTCCTCTCGTTCATTACACACACTCCCTTATTTCTCTCACTCATTACACACATTCCCTTATTCCTCTCGCTCATTCCACACGCTCCCTTATTCCTCTCACTCATTACACACGCTCCCTTATTCCTCTCGCTCATTATACACACTCCCTTATTCCTGACACTCATTATACACGCTCCCTTATTCTCAATTCACACGCTCCCTTATTCCTCTCGCTCATTACACACGCTCCCTTATTCCTCTCGTCCATTACACGTGTTCACTTATTCATCTCGCTCATTACACACGCTCCCTTATTCCTATTGCTCATTACACACGCTCCCTTATTCCTATTGCTCATTACACACACTCCCTTATTCCTATTGCTCATTACACACATTCCCTTATTCCTATTGCTCATTACACATGCTCCCTTATTCCTATTGCTCATTACACACGCTCCCTTATTCCTATTGCTCATTACACATGCTCCCTTATTCCTATTGCTCATTACACACGCTACCTTATTCCTCTCGCTCATTACACACACTCCCTTATTCCTGTCACTCATATTACACGCTCCCTTATTCTCAATTCACACGCTCCCTTATTCCTCTCGCTCATTACACACGTTCCCTTATTCCTCTCGTCCATTACACTTGTTCACTTATTCGTCTCGCTCATTACACACGCTCCCTTATTCCTATTGCTCATTACACACACTCCCTTATTCCTATTGCTCATTACACACGCTCCCTTATTCCTCTCACTCATTACACACGCTCCCTTATTCCTATTGCTCATTACACACACTCCCTTATTCCTCTCGCTCATTACACACGCTCCCTTATTCCTATTGCTCATTACACACACTCCCTTATTTTTATTGCTCATTACACACACTCTCTTATTCGTATTGCTCATTACACACGCTCCCTTATTCCTATTGCTCTTTACACATGCTCCCTTATTCCTATTGCTCATTACACACACTCCCTCATTCCTATTGCTCATTACACACGCTCCCTTATTCCTATTGCTCATTACACACACTCCCTTATTCCTATTGCTCATTACACACGCTCCTTAACTCATCCCAATTATTACACACGCCCCCTTTTCCCCTCACTCATGAAACATGCTCCCTTATCCCTCTCGCTCTTTGCCCACACTCCGTTATTACTCTCACTCATTACACATGGTCTCTTTCTCGTCTTGCTTCTTACACACGCTCCCTTATTACCCTCCCTCATTACACACTCTCTGATTCTCTGCTCATTCATTACACATACTCCCTTATTCTGCTTACTCATTACACACGCTCCCTTATTCCTCTCCCTTAGTCCACATGCTCTCTTATTACTCTCGCTCATTACACACGCTCCCTTATTCCTCTCCCTTAGTCCACATGCTCTCTTATTACTCTCGCTCATTACACACGTTCCCTTATTACTCTCGCTCATTACACACTCTCCTTTATTACTCTCGTTCATTACACACACCCCTTTATTACTCTCGCTCATTACACACACCCCTTTATTACTCTCGCTCATTACACACACCCCTTTATTACTCTCGCTCATTACACACACCCCTTTATTACTCTCGCTCATTACACACACCCCTTTATTACTCTCGCTCATTACACACTCTCCTTTATTCCTCTCGCTCATTAAACATGTTCCTTTATTCAACTCATTCATTGCACCTGCTCCCCGATTCCTCTCAATCATTACAGATGTTCCCTTATTTCTGTCTCTTATCCGACACTCCCAGATTCCCATTGCTCATTGCGCACACTCCCTTATTCCCCAAAAACAAAAATAAAAATACCTGGAAAAGCTCAGCGGGTCTGACAGCATCTGCGGGGAGGAACACAGTTAATGTTTCGAGTCCGTGTGACCCTTCAACAGAACTAAAGAAAAATATAAAAGAGGTGAAATATAAGCTGGTTTAAGGGCGGGGGCTGGGACAGGTAGAGGTGGATAGAGGGCCAGTGATAGGTGGAGATAACCAAAAGATGTCACAGACAAAAGGACAAAGAGGTGTTGAAGGTGGTGATTTTATCTAAGGAATGTCACAGTAGGGGACATTAAGGGTAGAAAGCAGGACGAGCAAGGTACAGATAGCCCTAGTGGGGGTGGGGGGAAGGGATCGAAATAGGCTAAAAGGTAGAGAGCAAACAATGGAAGGAAATACATTTAAAAATAATGGAAATAGGTGGGAAAAGAAAAATCTATATAAATTATTGGAAAAAAGAGGGATCGGAAAGGGGGGTGGGGATGGAGGAAAGAGTTCATGATCTAAAATTGTTGAATTCAATATTCAGCCCGGAAGGCTGTAAAGTGCCTAGTCGGAAGATGAGGTGCTGTTCCTCCAGTTTGTGTTGAGCTTCACTGGAACAATGCAGCAGGCCAAGGACGGACATGTGGGCAAGAGAGCAGGGTGGAGTGTTGAAATGGCAAGCGACAGGGAGGTTTGGGACTTTCTTGAGGACAGACCGAAGCTGTTCTGCAAAGCGGGTCACCCAGTCTGCGTTTGGTCTCTCCAATGTAGAGGAAACCGCATTGGGAGCAGCGAATGCAGGAGACTAAATTGAGGGAAGTGCAAGTGAAATGCTGCTTCACTTGAAAGGAGTGTTTGGGCCCTTGGACGGTGAGGAGGGGGGAAGTAAAGGGGCAGGTGTTGCACCTTCTGCGGTTGCATGGGAAGGTGCCGTGGGAGGGGGTTGAGGTGTGGGGGGTGTCGGAGGAGTGGACCAGGGTGTCCCGGAGGGAACGATCCCTGCGGAATGCCGCCAGGGGGGGTGAAGGGAAGATGTGTTTGGTGGTGGCATCATGCTGGAGTTGGTGGAAATGGCGGAGGATGATCCTTTGAATGCGGAGGCTGGTGGGGTGATAAGTGAGGACAAGGGGGACCCTATCATGTTTCTGGGAGGGAGAGGAAGGTGTGAGGTCGGTTGCGCGGGAGATGGGCCGGACACGGTTGAGGGCCCTGTCAACCACCGTGAGTGGAAAACCTCGGTTAAGGAAGAAGGAGGACATGTCAGAGGAACTGTTTTTGAAGGTAGCGTCATCAGAACAGATGCGACGGAGGGGAAGGAACTGAGAGAATGGGATGGAGTCCTTACAGGAAGCGGGGTGTGAGGAGCTGTAGTCGAGGTAGCTGTGGGAGTCGGTAGGCTTGTAATGGATATAGGTGGACAGTCTATCATCAGAAATTGAGACAGAGAGGTCAAGGAAGGTTATTGTTTTGTTCAATAATTTATACAGATTTTTCTTTTCCCACCTATTTCCATTATGTTTAAGTCTATACCTGTAATACCCGGTCAGTCTTTCCACCCCACCCCCACTAGAGCTGTACCTTGAGTGTCCTGCCATCCATTCTTAATTGGCACATTCTCTTAGATAATATCACCACCTTCAACACCTCTTTGATCCTTTTGTCTGTGACATCTTTTGATTATCTGCTCCTATCACTGCTTGCTTATCCCTACAACCACCCCACCCTCAACTTCTCTCCCCCCCCCGCCCCCCACCTTAAACCAGCTTATATTTCACCCCTCTCCTAACTATACTCAGTTCTGCTGAAGGGTCATGAGGACTCGAAACGTCAACTCTTTTCTTCTCCGCCGATGCTCCCAGACCTGCTGAGTTTTTCCAGGTGATTCTGTTTTTGATTTGGATTTCCAGCATCCGCAGTAGATTTTTGTTTTTAGCACTTTATTCCTCTCGCTCATTACACACACTCCCTTATTCCTATCGCTCATTACACAAACTCCCTTATTCCTCTCACTCATTACACACACTCCCTTATTCCCCTCACCCATTACACACACTCCCTTATTCCCCTCACCCATTACACACACTCTCTTATTCCCCTCACCCATTACACACACTCCCTTATTCCTCTCACTCATTACACACATTCCCTTATTCCTCTCACTCATTACACACATTCCCTTATTCGTCTCACTCATTACACACTCTCCCTTATTCCTCTCGCTCATTACACACACTCCCTTATTCCTCTCACTCATTACACACACTCCCTTATTCCTCTCACTCATTACACACACTCCCTTATTTCTCTCACTCATTACACACACTCCCTTATTCCTCTCACTCATTACACACATTCCCTTATTCCTCTCACTCATTACACACACTCCCTTATTCTTCTCACTCATTACACACACTGCCTTATTCCTCTCACTCATTACACACACTCCCTTATTTCTCTCACTCATTACACACACTCCCTTATTTCTCTCACTCATTACACACACTCCCTTATTCCTCTCACTCATTACACACCTTCCCTTATTCCTCTCACTCATTTCACACACTCCCTTATTCCTCTCACTCATTACGCACATTCCCTTATTCCTCTCACTCATTACACACACTCCCTTATTCCTCTCACTCATTACACACATTCCCTTATTCCTCTCACTCATTACCCACACTCCCTTATTCCTCTCACTCATTACGCACATTCCCTTATTCCTCTCACTCATTACACACACTCCCTTATTCATCTCACTCATTACACACATTCCCTTATTCATCCCACTCATTACGCATATTCCCTTATTCCTCTCACTCATTACACACACTCCCTTATTCCTCTCACTCATTACACACATTCCCTTATTCATCTCACTCATTACACACATTCCTTTATTCATCTCACTCATTACACACATTCCCTTATTCATCTCACTCATTACACACACTCCCTTATTCCTCTCACTCATTACACACTCTCCCTTAACCCTCTCACTCATTACACACACTCCCTTATTCCCCTCACTCATTACACACATTCCCTTATTCCTCTTACTCATTACACACACTCCCTTATTCCTCTCACTCATTACACACATTCCCTTATTCCTCTCACTCATTACACACTCTCCCTTATTCCTCACTCATTACACACACTCCCTTATTCCTCTCACTCATTACACACTCCTTTATTTCTGTCACTCATTGCTCACTCTCTCTTTTTCCTCTCGCTCATTACACACGCTCCCTTAACCCTCTCGCTCATTACGCACACTCCCTTTCTCCCTTCATTCATTACCAATGTTCCCTTGTTCCTTACTCATTACAGACGCTCTCTTATTGCCCTCGCTCATTGCACACGCTCCCTTATTCCTCACTCATTACTCACGCGCTCTTATTCCACTCCCTCATTTCCCACGCTCCCTTATTAATCTCTCTCATTACCCATGCTTCCTTTTTGATCTCTCTCGTTACACAAGCTCCCTATTCCTCTCACTGTTTACACACGTTCCCTTAGTCCTCTCACTCATTAGTCATGCTCCTCTCTTACATTACACATATCCCCTTATTCACTCACTCATTACACATTCTCCATTCCCCCCCCAATTACACACGCTCCCTTATTCGCACATATTTACTTGATCCCCTCCGCCCTTATTACACACGCTCCTTATTCCCTTCCTCCTTACACACATTCCCTTACTCCCTCCACTGCTGACAGACACTCCCTTATTCCGCCCTCTTTTCACATGGTCCCTTATTCCTATCACTCTTAATGCACATTCATTAGGCCACTACCTTTTTGCACACACTCCCTTTGTTCTTTTCAGTGTTCCTTTATTCTATTGCACTTTTCACACACTCCCTTATTCCTTTCGTGTTTTGCACATGCTCCCTTATTCTCCTCACTCTTTACACATTCTCCCTTATCCGCTCCAACTTTTTACACACCCTCCCTTATCCCTCTCGCTCTTTACATGCTCATCATTGTTTACTTTGCTCTTTACACATGGTCCCCTTGCTCTTTTTACGAGGTCCCTTATCTCCCTGTCACTTTGCACACACTCCCTTATTCCCCTCGCTTATTAAACTCACTCCCTTATTGTACACCCAATGCATACTCCCTTTTTTCCCTTTGTTCTTTTCACACGCTCCCCCCTCTCAAACCCTCTGTTATTCCCTCCCCAATCTTGAGCACACTCTCAATTACTGCCTGCACTTCACACACATTCCCTTATTCCCCTCACTCTTTGCACATGCTCCCTTATTCCCTCACCTTTTCACGCTCTTCCTTATGCCAATGCACTTTACACACGCTCCCTTATTCCCCTTGCTCTTTATACGAGGCCCTTATTCTCCTTTCACTTCGCACACGCTCCCTTATTCACCTTGCTCTTTGCACGCATTCCCCTATTCTCCTTTCACTTTGCACACGCTCCCTTATTCACCTTGCTCTTTGCACATGTTCCCTTTTTCTCCTTTCACTTTGCACACGCTCCCTTATTCACCTTGCTCTTTGTACACGTTCCCTTATTCTCCTCTCACTTCGCACACGCTCCCTTATTCACCTTGCTCTTTGCACACGTTCCCCTAGTCTCCTTTCACTTTGCACACGTTCCCTTATTCACCTTGCTCTTTGCACACGTTCCCTTATTCTCCTTTCACTTTGCACACACTCCCTTATTCACCTTGCTCTTTGCACACGCTCCCTTATTCCCTTTTTTCCTTAATTGCCTGGCTGTGCGCACATACTTCTTTAACCTTAGTTCACCATACTCTCGCCTTTATTTCCTGATCATTACAGATGCTCCCTTATTCTCCTTGCCCTTTTAAACACGCTCCCTCATGCTCCCTTACTCTTCAGCACATATCCCCTCACACGCTCTTTACTCACGTTCCCTTATCCCCCACAGAGTTTTGACACACGCCCCTAACCCCTCTCGCTTTGCACATTCTCCCTTACTCCTGACACTTTACAGACACTCCCTTAATCCCCACTCTTTTACCATGTTCCCTTATACTCCCCGTATTTTACACACGGTCCCTATTCTTCTCATTCTTTGCACACGCTCCCTTGTCCTCCTCCCCCTTTCTATGCACTCTCTTATTCCCCCCCTCCCCCTTTTAGCACGCACTCTTACCGCCTTCTGTTTACACCTTTATTCTCCTCAATCTTTTCACACATTCCCTTGTCCTCTTTGCACTTTACGGACAGTCCCTTATATTCCTCAGTCTGTGGACAAGCTCCTTGATTCACCCACGCCCTGTAGCACACATCCCCTTATTTCCCTCACTTTTTACACACGCTCCCTTACGTTCTTAGATCGGTTCCCATTATCCCTTTCCATCGCTCTTTATTTGAGGTCGTTATTGCCCTTGTCCTTTGCACACGCTCCCTTATGTCCCTCCCTCTGTACGCATTAATCCCCGATCTTTACAGAAGCCCCCTTAGTCCCTCTGCTCCTTTTACAGGTTCCGTTTACCCCTGGCCATTTACGCATGATTCCCTGCTTTTCAAACGCGGTCTCGTGTCCCGCTTGCTGTTTTTTTACACACACTCCCTTATTCCCGCTCATTCTTCATGCACGTTCCTCCTTCGCCTGGCTCTTTACACACGCTCCCTCTTCAGCCTCCTCCATAGCGCGCTTTTCCCCATCCACTGCTCATTGTACACGCTCCCTTGTTCTCCACGGTCTTTTCACACGCTCCCTTATTCCTAGCTATTTTCAAAAGCCCCTTTAATCGCTCACTCTTTACACACATTCCCTTATTTCCATCGTTCTTTATACATTCCCTTTAACTCCCGCTGCGTCACATAATCCTTTAATCTCACTCTTTTCACACGCTTCCTTAGACCGGCTGTATTTACAGACGCTTCTTTAGTCCCTCTCCATTTGCAGCCGCTCCCTTAAATCCACCCCCTTGTCCCCTCACTCTTTACAAACAGTTTACCACCTTTCATCTTGCACACTCCCTTCTTCCCCTTTCCCTTTTCCTTCTCCCTTATTCTGATCCATTTTTACACACGGGGCCTTATTCTCCCTATTGCTTGCACACACTCCCTTAGACCCCTTCCTCTTTTCATGCACCGTCTTAATCCCCGCTCTTCGCACACACTCCTGTCGCCCCTTTATTCTTTACACACGGGCCCTTATATCCTGCTATTTTCACATGCTTTCTTGTTCCCATCATTCCTTTCAAAAGCTCCCCAATTCTACTCCCCTTTTACACACGCTCCCTAATTCCTCTCCCCCTTTATATACGCTCCCTAATTCTGCTCCTCTTTCACACATGCTCCCTAATTACACTCCCCTTTTACACACGCTCCCTAATTCCACTCCCTCTTTTCACACGCTCCCTAATTCCTCTCCCCCTTCACACACGCTCCCTAATTCCACTCCCCCTTTATACACGCTCCCTAATTCTGCTCCTCTTTCACACACGCTCCCTAATTCCGCTCCTCTTTCACACACGCAGCCTAATTCCACTCCCTCTTTATACACGCTCCCTAATTCCACTCCCCATTCACACACACTCCATGATACGACTCTCTCTATGAACACGCCCCTTAATTCCACTCCCCACTTACACTTGCTCCCTAATTCCACTCTATTTTCAAACACAAGCCCTAATTCCACTCCCTCTTTATACACGCTCCCTGATTTCACTCCATCTTTTCACACACTCCCTAATTCCACTCCCTCTTTATACACGCTCCCTGATTTCACTCCATCTTTTCACACACTCCCTAATTCCACTCCCTCTTTATACACGCTCCATATCTCCACTCCCCATTCACACACGCTCCCTAATTCCACTCCCCATTCACACACGCTCACTAATTCCACTCCCCCTTTATACACGCTCCCTAATTCCACTCCCCATTTACACACGCCCCCGAATTCCACTCCCTCTTTATACACGCTCCCTAAATCCACTCCCTCTTTGCACATACTCCCTAATTCCACTCCCCATTCACACACGCTCCCTAATTCCACTCTCCATTTACACATGCTCCCTAACTCCACTCCCTCTTTATACACGCCCCCGAATTCCACTCCCTCTTTATACACCCTCCCTAACTCCACTCCTTCTTTGCACATGCTCCCTAACTCCACTCCCCATTTACACACGCTCCCTAATTCCACTCCCCATTTACACACGTCTCCGAATTCCACTCCTGATTCCAAAACAAAAACAGAAAATTTCCTGAAAAAATACTCAGCTGGCCTGACAGTGTCTGTGGAAGAGAGGAACAGAGATGGCGTCTCGAGTCCGTGTGACTCTTCTTCAGAGCGGAAGAGAAGTGGGAATGTGGTGAAATTTATACTGTTGAAGGGGGTGGGATGGGGCAGGTGGAGCTGGGTAGAAGACCAGCGATAGGTGGAGGCAAAGGAGAGAGTGACAAAGATGTCATGAACTAAAGGACAAAGGGGGTGTTAATGGTAGCGTTAAAGACTAAAGAAGGTGCTGATAGTGGTATAAAGGTAAGATAGCAGAATGTGAGAATAGCAGAGCAAAGGGTCAGCGCTCTGTGCAAGGACAACATAGAACAAGGGACAGGGGGCATTGTGAAGGAAGGGGTAGGGGAGGGGATAAAACAATGAATAAATGAATAAAAATAAGTAAAAATAAGTGGATAAAAAATAAAAATGAATATAGAGGAAAGGGATTAAACAGTGGTGAAGATAGAGGAGAGAGTTCATGACCTAAAATTGTTGAACTCAATATTCAGCCCGGAAGGCTGTAAAGTGCCTAGTCGGAAGATGAGGTGCTGTTCCTCCAGTTTGCGTTGGGCTTCACTGGAACAATGCAGCAGGCCAAGGACGGACATGTGGGCATGAGAGCAGGGTGGGGTGTTGAAATGGCAAGCGACAGGGAGGTCTGGGTAATGCTTGCAGACAGACCGAAGCTGTTCTGCAAAGCGATCACCCAGTCTGCGTTTGGTCTCTCCAATGTAGAGGAAACCACATTGGGAGCAGCGAATGCAGTAGACTAAATTGAGGGAAGTGCAAGTGAAATGCTGCTTCACTTGAAAGGAGTGTTTGGGCCCTTGGACGGTGAGGAGGGGGGAAGTAAAGGGGCAGGTGTTGCACCTTCTGCGGTTGCATGGGAAGGTGCCGTGGGAGGGGGTTGAGGTGTAGGGGGTGATGGAGGAGTGGACCAGGGTGTCCCGGAGGGAATGATCCCTACGGAATGCCGCCAGGGGGGGTGAAGGGAAGATGTGTTTGGTGGTGGCATCATGCTGGAGTTGGTGGAAATGGTGGAGGATGATCCTTTGAATGCGGAGGCTGGTGGGGTGATAAGTGAGGACAAGGGGGACCCTATCATGTTTCTGGGAGGGAGAGGAAGGTGTGAGGGTGGATGCGCGGGAGATGGGCCGGACACGGTTGAGGGCCCTGTCAACCACTGTGGGTGGAAAACCTCGGTTAAGGAAGAAGGAGGACATGTCAGAGGAACTGTTTTTGAAGGTAGCGTCATCAGAACAGATGCGACGGAGGCGAAGGAACTGAGAGAATGGGATGGAGTCCTTACAGGAAGCGGGGTGTGAGGAGCTGTAGTCGAGGTAGCTGTGGGAGTCGGAAGGCTTGTAATGGATATTGGTGGAGAGTCTATCACCAGAAATAGAGACAGAGAGGTCAAGGAAGGGAAGGGAAGTGCCAGAGATGGACCATGTGAAAATGATGGAGGGGTGGAGGTTGGAAGCAAAATTAATACATTTTTCCAGGTCCCGACGAGAGCATGAAGCAGCACCGAAGTAATCATCGATGTACCGGAGAAAGAGTTGTGGGAGGGGGCCGGAGTAGGACTGGAACAAGGAATGTTCCACATACCCCATAAAGAGACAGGCATAGCTGGGGCCCATGCGGGTACCCATAGCCACACCTTTTATTCGGAGGAAGTGAGAGGAGTTAAAGGAGAAATTGTTCAGTGTGAGAACAAGTTCAGCCAGACGGAGGAGAGTAGTGGTGGATGGGGATTGTTCAGGCCTCTGTTCGAGGAAGAAGCGGAGAGCCCTCAGACCACCTCCATTTACATACACTCCCTAACTCCACATCACCATTATACACGCTCCCTAGTTCTACAACTTCTTCAGACACGCTCCCTAATTTCACTCCCTCTTTACACACGCTCCCCACAAAGGTGAGGTGAGAAAAGACTTTTTCACACAGCGAGTGGTTGGGGTCTGGGAGGCGCTGGCTGGAAGTGTGGTGGAGGGAGGTTCAACCAAAGCACTCAAGAGGGCATTGGATGATTATTTAAATAAAAACAATGTGTAGGGTTAAGTGGGAAAAGGCAGGAGATTGGCACTAAATTAAAATGCTCAGAGAGTCGATGCAGACACGATGGGCAGAATGGACTCCTTCTTCACTCTTACAATTATATGATTCTGTGAATTCCACTCCCATTTACACACGCTCCCTAAATCCACTGCCACTTTATACACACTCCCTAATCCAATTCCCATTTACACACACTCCCTAAATCCACTCCCTCTTTATACACACTTCCTAATCTAATTCCTGTTTACACATGCTCCCTAACTACACTCCCACTTTATACACACTCCCTAATCCAATTCACATTTACAAACGCTCCCTAACTCCACTCCCTCCTTATACACACTCCCTAATCTAATTCCTGTTTGCACACGCTCCCTAACTCCACTCCCTCTTTATACACACTCCCTAATCCAATTCCCATTTACACATGCTCACTAACTCCACCCCCTCCTTATACACACTCCCTAATCCAATTCCCATTTACACACACTCCCTAACTCCACTCCCTTCTTAAACACACTCCCTAATCCAATTCCCATTTACACATGCTCCCGAACTCCACCCCCTCCTTATACACACTCCCTAATCCAATTCCCATTAGCACACGCTCCCTAATTCCACTCCCCATTTACACACATTCAGTCATTCCACTTTCCCTTCATACGGACTCGCTAATTCTACTCCCCATTTAAGCACGCTCCCCAAATCCACTCCCTCTTTGTACACGCTCCCCAAATCCACTCCCTCTTTGTACACGCTCCCCAAATCCACTCCCTCTTTGTACACGCTCCCCAAATCCACTCCCTCTTTGTACACGCTCCCCAAATCCACTCTCCCTTTATACACGTTCCGAAATTCTACTCTCCATTCACAAACGCTCCCAAATTCCATTCCCTCTTTGTACACACTCCCTTATTCCACTCTCCTTGACACAAGCTTCCTAATCCACTTCCCATTGACAGACATTCCCTAATTCCACTCCCAGTTTACACGCGCTCCTTAATTCTGTTCTCTCTTTCTACACGCTTCCTAATTCCACTCCCTCTTTGCATATATCGCCAAATTCCTCTTCCCATTTACACACGCTCCCTTCTTCCACCGCATCTTTATACACACTCCCGAATTCCACTCCATCTTTATAAACAAACTTTAATTCCACTCCATCTTTATACACGCTCCCTAATTCCACTCTATCTTTATACACGCTCCCTAATTCCACTCTATCTTTATACACGCTCCCTAATTCCATTCCATCTTTATACACGCTCCCTAATTCCACTCCAACTTTATGCCCACTCCCTAATACCACTCCATCTTTGTACACACTCCATAATACCTCTCCACCTTTATACATACTCCCTAATCCAATTCCCATTTACACACGCTCCCTAACTCCACTCCCTCCTTATATACACTCCCCAATCCAACTCCGGTTTACACACGCTCCCTAACTCCACTCCCTCCTTATACACACTCCCTAATCCAATTCCCATTTACACACGCTCCCTTACTCCACTCCCTTCTTATACACACTCACTAATCCAATTCCCATTTACACACGCTCCCTTACTCCACTCCCTTCTTATACACACTCACTAATCCAATTCCCATTTACACACGCTCCCTTACTCCACTCCCTTCTTATACACACTCCCTAATCCAATTCCCATTTACACACGCTCCCTTACTCCACTCCCTTCTTATACACACTCACTAATCCAATTCCCATTTACACACGCTCCCTTACTCCACTCCCTTCTTATACACACTCACTAATCCAATTCCCATTTACACACGCTCCCTTACTCCACTCCCTTCTTATACACACTCCCTAATCCAATTTCCATTTGCACACGCTCCCTTACTCCACTCCCTTCTTATACACACTCCCTAATCCAATTTCCATTTGCACACGCTCCCTTACTCCACTCCCTTCTTATACACACTCCCTAATCCAATTTCCATTTGCACACGCTCCCTTACTCCACTCCCTTCTTATACACACTCCCTAATCCAATTTCCATTTGCACACACTCCCTAATTCCACTCCCCATTTACACACATTCAGTTGTTCCACTCTCCCAATATACGCACTCGCTAATTCTGCTCCCCATTTAAACACGCTCGCTAATTTCACTTCCTCCTTATACACGCTCCCCAAATCCGCTCACCCTTTATACATTATTCGAAATCTACTCTCCATTCACAAACGCTCCCAAATTCCACTCCATCTTTATACACGCTCCCTAATTCCACTCCCTCTTTATACACGCTCCCTAATTCCACTCCATCTTTATACACGCTCCCTAATTCCACTCCATCTTTATACACGCCCCCTAATTCCACTCCATCTTTATACACGCTCCCTAATTCCACTCACTCTTTGTACACGCTCCCTAATTCCACTCTCTCTTTATCCACATTCCGACGTTCTACTCTCCATTCACAAACGCTCCCAAATTCCATTCCCTCTTTATACACACTCCCTTATTCCACTCTCCTTGACACAAGCTTCCTAATCCCACTTCCCATTGACACACATTCCCTAATTCCACTCCCCGTTTACACGCGCTCCTTAATCCTGTTCCCTCTTTCTATACGCTGCCTTATTCCACTCCCTCTTTGCATATACCGCCAAATTCCTCTTCCCATTTACACACGCTCCCTTCTTCCACCGCATCTTTATACACGCTCCCTAATTCCACTCCATCTTTATACACGCTCCCTAATTCCACTCCATCTTTGCACACGCTCCCTAATTCCACTCCCTCTTTGTACACGCTCTCTAATTCCACTCCATCTTTATACACGCTCCCTAATTCCACTCCATCTTTATACACGCTCCCTAATTCCATTCCATCTTTGTACACGCTCCCTAATTCCACTCCCTCTTTGTACACGCTCCCTAATTCCACTCCATCTTTATACACGCTCCCTAATTCCACTCCCTCTTTGTACACGCTCCCTAATTCAACTCCATCTTTATACACGCTCCTTAATTCCACTCCATCTTTATACACGCTCCCTAATTCCACTCCATCTTTATACACGCTCCCTAATTCCACTCCCTCTTTGTATACGCTCCCTAATTCCACTCCCTCTTTGTATACGCTCCCTAATTCAACTCCATCTTTATACACGCTCCCTAATTCCACTCCATCTTTATACACGCTCCCTAATTCCACTCCCTCTTTGTATACGCTCCCTAATTCAACTCCATCTTTATACACGCTCTCTAATTCAACTCCCTCTTTGTACACGCTCTCTAATTCAACTCCCTCTTTGTACACGCTCCCTAATTCAACTCCCTCTTTGTACACGCTCCCTAATTCCACTCCTTCTTTGCACACGCTCCCTAATTCCACTCCCTCTTTGTACACGCTCCCTAATTCCACTCCCTCTTTGTACACGCTCCCTAATTCCACTCCCTCTTTGCACACGCTCCCTAATACCACTCCCTCTTTGTACACGCTCCCTAATTCAACTCCATCTTTATACATGCTCCTTAATTCCACTCCCTCTTTGCACACGCTCCCTAATTCCACTCCCTCTTTGCACACGCTCCCTAATTCCACTCCCTCTTTGCACACGCTCCCTAATTCCACTCCCTCTATGTACACGCTCCCTAATTCCACTCCCTCTTTGTACACGCTCTCTAATTCAACTCCCTCTTTGTACACGCTCTCTAATTCAACTCCATCTTTATACACGCTCCCTAATTCCATTCCATCTTTATGCACGCTCCCTAATTCCACTCCCTCTTTGTTCACGCTCCCTAATTCCACTCCCTCTTTGTACACGCTCCCTAATTCCATTCCCCCGTTTACACACGCTCCCTCATTCCTGTTTTTTTTGGTTCCTCAGGACTCGAGTATTGGAAGATTAAAACACAGGATCACATCTAACATTGGAACAATGCGGTATGAGGTACAGACCTTACCCAACCAGGGGCCTTGCTTGAAAAACTCAAAACAAAGTGCCCATCATTAGGTGCGATTCCGCGGATTGACAATACTAGCTGGATAACTCTCAGTGCGCTAAGAGCTATACTGACAACCAAGTACAGGAAGGGCATAATTGCTCTGGCGAGAGTACAGAGGAGGTTTACAAGAATGTTGCCAGGGCTGGGAAATTTCAGCCATGAGGAGAGATTGGATAGGCTGGCGTGGTTTCCCTCAGGACAGAGGAGGCTAAGGGGTGACCTAATTGAGGTGTACAAGATTATCACTGAATCACAGACTCACAGGAGAGGCCCTTCGGCCCATCGAGTCTGCACCGACACGTGAGAAACACCTGACCTACCTACCGAATCCCATTGACCAGCACTTGGCCCCATAGCCTTGAATGTTATGAGGTGCCAAGTGCTCATCCAGGTACTTTTTAAAGGATGTGAGGCTAACCCACCTCCACCACCCTCCCAGGCAGCGCATTCCAGACC
This sequence comes from Cetorhinus maximus, assembly GCF_964194155.1. NCBI lineage: Eukaryota > Metazoa > Chordata > Chondrichthyes > Lamniformes > Cetorhinidae > Cetorhinus > Cetorhinus maximus. The sequence goes on from NW_027597048.1 coordinate 27,487, forward strand.
CTCACCACCCTCTGGGCAAAAAAGTTTTTCCTCACATCCCCCCTAAACCTCCTGCCCCTCACCTTGAACTTGTGTCCCCTCGTGACTGACCCTTCAACTAAGGGGAACAGCTTCTCCCTATTTTTACCAGCCAGAGCTTTCTCATATCCCCTCTTTGCTCTCCAAATTGCTTTCTTAAGCTCCACCCTGCATTTTCTGTACTCCACTAATGCCTCCGCTCCCCTTGTACCTGCTGAAAGCCTCTCTTTTCCTTCTCATCGTAACCTGAATATCTCTGGTCATCCATGGTTCTCTGGGCTTGTTACTCCTTCCTATCACCCGAGAGGGAACATGTTGAGTCTGTACCCTCCCCATTTCCTTTTTGAACAACCCCCACTGCTCCTCTGTAGATTGCCCCACCAGTAACTGTTCCCAGTCTACCTTGGCCAGCTCCTGCCTTATTTCACTAAAATCCACTCTCCCCCAATCCAAAACAGTTTTTTAGCAACTTGTCTATTTCTTTGTCCGTAACAAGCTTAAATTGTACCGTGTTGTGATCGCTATTGCTAAAATGCTCCCCACCACCTCAGCCACCTGTCCAGCTTCATTCCCCAGAATTAGATCCGGCAATGCTATAGATAGGCCTAGAAAGGGTAGACAGGAAAGACTCGTTTCCCCTAGCGGAGGGGTCGATTACCTGGGGGGGTAGGAGAGGGGTACATAGACTTAAGGTGATTGGTGGAAGGATTAGGGGAGACACGAGGAAAAACTTTTTCACCCAGAGGGTGGTGGGTGTCTGGAATTCACCACCTAAATCGGTGGTTGAGGCTGAAACGTTCAACTTATTTAAAAAGGTACCTGGGTCCACACCTCAGGTGCTGTAACCTGCAAGGAATATGGACCAGGCGCCGGAAAGTGGGATTAAAATTATAATGGCTGGCACAGACAGGATGGGCTGAATGGCCTCTTCCTGCACCATAACCTTTCTATGGTTCTATGGTTAAGATTGCCAGACAGGCTGCAGTGTAGCGCCTTTGCGTGTACTGGAAGCTACATATATTAATGCACGGGGCCCCCGTTCTTTACAGACAGAAAGGACATGTACACACATTGCACCGGGCTCAGCTAAACCAAATAAGTGGCAGCCATTCGCTGGTTCATTCCTCAGGGCAATGCCTTGGCCAATCAGGTTTAAATCAAACAATGCTTGGCAGTTAATTGGCAGTCACAATCGCTGGTGCACTCTCCATGGCAATGCCTCTGCCAACCAGAGTCTACCCGCAAACGAATAGAACCATAGAACCATAGAACACTACAGCACAGAAAACAGGCCATTCGGCCCTTCTAGTCTGTGCCGAAATATTATTCCGCTAGTCCCATTGACCTGCACCTAGTCCGTAACCCTCCAGACTTCTCCCATCCATGTATCTATCCAATTTATTCTTAAAACTTAAGAGTGAGCCCACATTTACCATGTCAGATGGTAGCTCGTTCCACACTCTCACCACTCTCTGAGTGAAGAATTCCCCCTAATGTTCCCCCTAAATCTTTCCCCTTTCCCCTTTCACCCTAAAGCCATGTCCTCTCGTGTTTATCTCTCCTAATCTAAGTGGAAAGAGCCTACTCGCATTTACTCCGTCTATACCCCTCACAGTTTTGTAAACTTCTATCAAATCTCCCCTCATCCTTCTACGCTCCAAGGAATAAAGTCCAAACCTGTTTAATCTTTCCCTGTAACTCAACTCCTTAAGACCCCGGCAACATTCTAGTAAACCTTCTCTGCAACTCTCTCAATCTTACTGGTATCCTTCCTGTAGTTAGGCAACTAGAACTGCACACAAATCGGTACTCTCTTCCCAAGAAGTACAAATTGTTGTTCTCCCCTTTGACTGGGAGTCGTGCGAAGTTTCCTGATGTGTACAAGATGAAAACCTTTGACCTGTCTCTTTTTTCTCCAATATTCAAATAGGGTGTAAATGTTTGAGAATTTAATGAACTCACAAATATAAGACATGATAAATGGACTCGAAGACAAAATGCACCACTGTTCAGTAAATTACTGAGAGGGGCATTTGCAAAATACCACGATTATTTGTGTACACAAAAGTTAAACAGTGCGCAATCCTTTAATTATTTCATGTTTTATTTTAATTTTAACAATTGTCTACAGTCCAGAATGAGTAATAAATATATATAAATATGGATATACATTTATTCATTCACGGGATGTGGGTGTCGCTGGCCGGGCCCAGCATTTATTACCCATCCCTAACTGCCCCCTTGAGAAGGTGGGGGTGAGCTGCCTTCTTGAGCCGCTGCAGTCCCCGTGTGGTGTAGGTACACCCACAGTGCTGTTAGGGAGGGAGTTCCAGGATTTGGACCCAGCGACAGTGAAGGAACGGCCGATATATTTCCAAGTCAGGATGGTGAGTGACTTGGAGGGGAACTTCCAGGTGGTGGTGTTCCCCATCTATCTGCTGCCCTTGTCCTTCTAGATGGTAGTGGTCGTGGGTTTGGGCGGTGCTGTCGAAGGAGCCTTGGTGAATTCCTGCAGTGCATCTTGTAGGTGGTACACACACTGCTGCTACTGTGCGTCGGTGGTGGAGGGAGTGAATGTTTGTGGATGGGGTGCCGATCAAGCGGGGCTGCTTTGTCCTGGACGGTGTCGAGCTTCTTGAGTGTTGTGGGAGCTGCACTCATCCAGGCAAGTGGGGAGTATCCCATCACACTCCTGACTTGTGCCTTGTAGATGGTGGACAGGCTTTGGGGAGTCAGGAGGTGAGTTACTCTCCGCAGGATCCCCAGCCTCTGACCTGTTCTTGTAGCCACAGTATTTATATGGCTGGGTCCAGTTCAGTTTCTGGTCAATGGTAACCCCCAGGATGTTGATAGTGGGGGATTCAGCGATGGTGATGCCATTGAACTTCAAGGAGCGATGGTTGGATTCTCTCTAGTTGGAGATGGTCATTGCCTGACACTTGTGTGGTGTGAATGTTACTTGCCACTTGTCAGCCCTGAGCCTGGATATTGTCCAGGTCTTGCTGCATTTGGACCTGGGCTGCTTCAGTATCTGAGGAGTCGCGAATGGTGCTGAACATTGTGTAAATATCAGCGAACATCCCCACTTCTGACCTTATGATGGAAGGAAGGTCATTAATAAATATTTCTTTCCTTGATATCAGCCACACAACACAAAGAAAGATGCTGTTTTGAATTTCAAGAAAACAATCAAATATTGATATGAACAAAATAGACACAAAGAGAGATGTCACACTTAGAAAACACACAGAGTGCTGCACTGTCGGAGGGTCAGTACTGAGCGAGTGCTGCACTGTCAGAGGGTCAGTACTGAGGGAGTGCTGCACTGTTGGAGGGTCAGTACGGAGGGAGTGCTGCACTGTCGGATGGTCAGTACGGAGGGAGTGCTGCACTGTCGGATGGTCAGTACTGAGGGATTGCCGCACTGTCGGAGGGTCAGTACTGAGGGAGAGCTGCACTGTCGGAGGGTCAGTACTGAGGGAGTGCTGCACTGTCGGAGGGTCAGTACTGAGGGAGTGCTGCACTGTCAGAGGGTCAGTACTGAGGGAGTGCTGCACTGTTGGAGGGTCAGTACGGAGGGAGTGCTGCACTGTCGGATGGTCAGTACTGAGGGAGTGCTGCACTGTCGGAGGGTCAGTACTGAGGGAGAGCTGCACTGTGGGAGGGTCAGTACTGAGGGAGAGCTGCACTGTCGGAGGGTCAGTACTGAGGGAGTGCTGCACTGTCGGAGGGTCAGTACTGAGGGAGTGCCGCATTGTCGGAGGGTCAGTACTGAGGGAGAGCTACATTCTCGGAGGGTCAGTACTGAGGGAGTGCTGCACTGTCAGAGGGTCAGTACTGAGGAAGTGCTGCACTATCGGAGGGTCAGTACTGAGGGAGTGCTGCACTGTCGGAGGGTCAGTACTGAGGGAGTGCTGCACTGTCGGAGGGTCAGTACTGAGGGAGAGCCGCACTGTGGGAGGGTCAGTACTGAGGGAGTGCTGCACTGTCGGAGGGTCGGTACTGAGGGATTGCTGCACTGTCGGAGGGTCAGTACTGAGGGAGTGCTGCACTGTCGGAGGGTCAGTACTGAGGGAGCACTGCACTGTCAGAGGGTCAGTACTGAGGGAGTGCCGCACTGTCGGAGGGTCAGTACTGAGGGAGTGCAGCACTGTCGGAGGGTCAGTTCTGAGGGAGTGCTGCACTGTCGGAGTGTCAGTACTGAGGGAGTGCTGCACTGTCGGAGGGTCAGTACTGAGGGAGTGCTGCACTGTCGGAGTGTCAGTACTGAGGGAGTGCTGCACTGTCAGAGGGTCAGTACTGAGGGAGTGCCGCACTGTCGGAGGGTCAGTACTGAGGGTGTGCTGAATTTTCCCAAGTGTGAAATGCAGATGGGAACATCACTTCTCGCCGGCTCCCGTCAGTGACCCGCACACCATCCTGAATTGGGAATATATTGACATTCCTGCAGTGTCACTGGGTCACAATGTGGGACCTCCATCCCTAACAGCGCTGTGAGTGTAGCTAGACCAGTGTCACCACATAACACCCACAGTAAACACCAGAACGAGCTGGGGAAAGGTGGACAAAGCGACTGAGGCATTGATGAGAGTGGGTGCCCCTCAATTGCGTCAGCCTGAAGATCGGGAGAAGGATTGCAAAGGGTGCGAGAGATCTGAAATTCAGCTGCTTTTCAGAATGTGGAAAGCAATGTTTCCTGTATTGCTCGAGTTGCCATGGAGACAGGAGAGTTATTAAACAGTTCAACCAAAATTAACAGTTATTTTGGCAATTCGGATGCAGTCCAGAGGCCTGTTAGTTATTAACGCCTGTAGCAATCAACGAGACCAAAATCTTGTACAGTCCTGCAAGTCCCAAGCTAATATTATCATAGTGAGCGGTGTGGGATATATCAGAGTGTTACAGTGAGGGGTGTGGGATATATCAGAGTGTTACAGTGAGGGGTTGTGGGGTATATCAGAGTGTTACAGTGAGGGGTGTGGGATATATCAGAGTGTTACAGTGAGGGGTGTGGGGTATATCAGAGTGTTACAGAGAGGGGTGTGGGGTATATCAGAGTGTTACAGTGAGGGGTGTGGGACATATCAGAGTGTTACAGTGAGGGTTGTGGGGTATATCAGAGTGTTACAGTGAGAGGTGTGGGATATATCAGAGTGTTACAGTGAGGGGTGCGGGGTATATCAGAGTGTTACAGTGAGGGGTGTGGGGTATATCAGAGTGTTACAGTGAGGGGTGTGGGATATATCAGAGTGTTACAGTGAGGGGTGCGGGGTATATCAGAGTGTTACAGTGAGGGGTGCGGGGTATATCAGAGTGTTACAGTGAGGGGTGTGGGGTATATCAGAGTGTTACAGTGAGGGGTGTGGGATATATCAGAGTGTTACAGTGAGGGGTGTGGGGTATATCAGAGTGTTACAGTGAGGGGTGTGGGATATATCAGAGTGTTACAGTGAGGGGTGTGGGGTATATCAGAGTGTTACAGTGAGGGGTGTGGGGTATATCAGAGTGTTACAGTGAGGGGTGTGGGGTATATCAGAGTGTTACAGTGAGGCGTGTGGGCTATATCAGAGTGATACAGTGAGGGGTGTGGGGTATATCAGAGTGTTACAGTGAGGGGTGTGGGGTATATCAGAGTGTTACAGTGAGGGGTGTGGGATATATCAGAGTGTTACAGTGAGTGGTATGGGGTATATCAGAGTGTTACAGTGAGGGGTGTGGGGTATATCAGAGTGTTACAGTGAGGCGTGTGGGCTATATCAGAGTGATACAGTGAGGGGTGTGGGGTATATCAGAGTGTTACAGTGAGGGGTGTGGGGTATATCAGAGTGTTACAGTGAGGGGTGTGGGGTATATCAGAGTGTTACAGTGAGGGGTGTGGGGTATATCAGAGTGTTACAGTGAGGGGTGCGGGGTATATCAGAGTGTTACAGTGAGGGGTGTGGGGTATATCAGAGTGTTACAGTGAGGGGTGTGGGGTATATCAGAGTGTTACAGTGAGGGGTGCGGGGTATATCAGAGTGTTACAGTGAGGGGTGTGGGGTATATCAGAGTGTTACAGTGAGGGGTGTGGGGTATATCAGAGTGTTACAGTGAGGGGTGTGGGGTATATCAGAGTGTTACAGTGAGGGGTGTGGGGTATATCAGAGTGTTACAGTGAGGTGTGTGGGGTATATCAGAGTGTTACAGTGAGGGGTGTGGGGTATATCAGAGTGTTACAGTGAGGGGTGTGGGGTATATCAGAGTGTTACAGTGAGGGGTGTGGGGTATATCAGAGTGTTACAGTGAGGTGTGTGGGGTATATCAGAGTGTTACAGTGAGGGTTTGACAGCATCTGCGGAGAGGAACACAATTAACCTTTCAAGTCCGTATGACTCTTCGTCAGAACTAAGGACATATAGAAATAAGGTGAAATATTAGCCGCTTGAGGTGATGGGACAGGTAGAGCTGGAAAGATGTCCATTGATAGCTGGAGGCAAAGAAGAGATTGCCAAAGATATCGTAGACAAAAGAACAAAGGGGTGTTGACGGTGGTGATATTATCTAAGGAATGTAACAAAGGTGTCATTAAGGGTAGAAAGCAGGAGAAACAATTGAGAGATAGCCCTAGTGAGGGTGGGGGCAAGTGACCAATATATGCTCAAAGGTGGAGATAAAACAATAGACTAAATAAATTTTAAAATAGGTTGGAAAAGAAAAATATATTTTCAGAATTATAAATTATTGGGAAAAGTGGGATCAGAAAGGGGGTGGGGATGGAGGAGAGAGTTCATGATCTAAAGTTGTTGAACTCAATATTCAGTCCGGAAGGCTGTAAAGTGCCTAGTCGGAAGATGAGGTGCTGTTCCTCCAGTTTGCGTTGAGCTTCACTGGAACAATGCAGCAGGCCAAGGACGGACATGTGGACATGAGAGCAGGGTGGAGTGTTAAAATGGCAAGTGACAGGGAGGTTTGGGTCTTTCTTGAGGCCAGACCGAAGGTGTTCTGCAAAGCGGTCACCCAGTCTGCGTTTGGTCTCTCCAATGTAGAGGAAACCGCATTGGTAGCAGCGAATGCAGTAGACTAAATTGAGGGAAGTGCAAGTGAAATGCTGCTTCACCTGAAAGGAGTGTTTGGGCCCTTGGACGGTGAGGAGGGGGGAAGTAAAGGGGCAGGTGTCGCACCTTCTGCGGTTGCATTGGGAGGTGCCGTGGGAGGGGGTTGAGGAGTAGGGGGTGATGGAGGAGTGGACCAGGGTGTCCCAGAGGGAACGATCCCTGCGGAATGCCGCCAGGGGGGTGAAGGGAAGATGTGTTTGGTGGTGGCATCATGCTGGAGTTGGCGGAAATGGCGGAGGATGATCCTTTGAATGCGGAGGCTGGTGGGGTGATAAGTGAGGACAAGGGGGACCCTATCACGGTTCTGGGAGGGAGAGGAAGGTGTGAGGGCGGACGCGCGGGAAATGGGCCGGACACGGTTGAGGGCCCTGTCAACCACCATGGGTGGAAAACCTCGGTTAAGGAAGAAGGAAGACATGTCAGAGGAACTGTTTTTGAAAGTGGCATCATCAGAACAGATGCGACGGAGGGGAAGGAACTGAGAGAATGGGATGGAGTCCTTACAGGAAGCGGGGTGTGAGGAGCTGTAGTTGAGGTAGCTGTGGGAGTCGGTAGGCTTGTAATGGATATTGGTGGACAGTCTATCATCAGAAATTGAGACAGAGAGGTCAAGAGATTGCCAAAGATATCGTAGACAAAAGGACAAAGGGGTGTTGACAGTGGTGATATTATCTAAGGAATGTGCCAAAGGTGTCATTAAGGGTAGAAAGCAGGAGAAACAAGTGACCGATAGCCCTAGTGAGGGTGGGGTGGGGGTAAGTGACATTTAAAATAGATCCTATCGAAAAAATAGGCATTTTGCAGAGTGGGTGGGGTTGCTTTGTTAGTAAGAAATGAAATTAAATCGATAGCAAGAAATAAATTAGGGTGGGATGATGTAGAATCTGTGTGGGTAGAATTGAGGAACCTCAAAAGGTAAAAAAACCATAATGGGAGTTATGTACAGGCCTCCGAACAGTCGTCAGGATGTGAGGCACAAGATACACCAGGAGATAGAAAAGGTGTGTAAGAAAGGCAAGGTTACAGTGTTCATGGGGGATTTCAATATGCAGGTAGACTGGGAAAATCAGGTTGGGAGTGGATCCCAAGAAAAGGAATTTGTGGAATGTCTACGAGATGGCTTTTTGGAGCAGCTTGTGGTGGAGCCCACTAGGGAACAGGCAATTCTAGATTTAGTGATGTGTAATGAGGCAGATTTGATCAGGGAGCTTAAGGTGAAGGAACCCTTAGGAGGAAGTGACCATAATATGATAGAATTTACCCTGCAATTTGAGAGGAAAAAGCTGGGATCAGATGTAACGGTATTACAGTTGAATAAAGGCAACTACAGAGGCATGAGGGACGAGCTGGCCAGAATTGACTGGGAGATGAGCCTAGCAGGAAAGACAGTGGAACAGCAATGGCAGGAGTTTCTGGGAGTAATTTGGGAGACGCAGCAAAAATTCATCCCTAGGAAGAAGAAGCATACTAAAGGGAGGACGAGGCAACCATGGCTGAAAAGGGAAGTCAGGGACAGCATAAAAGCTAAAGAGAAAGCATACAATGTGGCGAAGAGCAGTGGGAAACCAGGGGATTGGGAAGCCTACAAAGACCAACAGAGGACAACTAAAAAAGAAATAAGGAGGGAGAAGATTAAATATGAGGGTAAACTAGCCAGTAATATAAAAGAAGATTGCAAGAGTTTTTTTAGATATATAAAGGGTAAGAGAGAGGCAAAAGTGGACATTGGGCCGCTGGAAAATGAAGCTGGAGAAGTAGTAGTGGGGAAGAAAGAAATGGTGGAGGAGCTGAATAGGTACTTTGCGTCAGTCTTCACAGTGGAAGACACGAGTAACATCCCCAAAGTTCAAGAGAGTCGGGGGGCAGAGGTGAGTATGGTGGCCATTACCAAGGAGAAGGTGCTAGGAAAACTGAAAGGTCTGAAGGTGGATAAATCACCTGGACCAGATGGATTACACCCCAGAGATCTGAAGGAGATAGCTGAAGAGATAGTGGAGGCGTTAGTGGTGATCTTTCAGGAATCACTGGAGTCAGGGAGGGTCCCAGAGGACTGGAAAATCGCTAATGTAACCCCCCTGTTTAAGAAGGGAGTGAGGCAAAAGACGGGAAATTACAGGCCGATTAGCCTGACCTCGGTCATTGGTAAGATTTTAGAGTCCATTATTAAGGATGAGATTTCAGAATACTTGGGAGTGCCTGGTAAAATCGGGCAAAGTCAGCATGGTTTCATCAAGGGGAGGTCATGCCTGACAAATCTGTTAGAATTCTTTGAGGAGGTAATGAGTGGGTTAGACAAAGGAGAGCCAATGGATATTATCTACTTGGACTTCCAGAAGGCCTTTGACAAGGTACCGTACAGAAGGCTGCTCAGTAAGATAAGAGCCCGTGGTGTTAGAGGCAAGGTACTAGCATGGATAGAAGATTGGCTGTCTGGCAAGAGGCAGAGAGTGGGGATAAGGGGGTCCTTCTCAGGATGGCAGCCGGTGACTAGTGGAGTTCCGCAGGGGTCAGTGTTGGGACCACAACTTTTCACTTTATACATTAATGATCTAGATGAAGGAACTGAGGGCATCCTGGCTAAGTTTGCAGATGATACAAAGATAGGTGGAGGGACAGGTAGTATTGAGGAGGCGGGGAGGCTGCAGAAGGATTTGGACAGGTTAGGAGAATGGGCAAAGAAGTGGCAGATGGAATACAACGTGGGGAAGTGTGAGGTCACGCACTTTGGTAGGAAGAATAGAGGCATAGACTATTTTCTAAATGGGGAGAGAATTCAGAAATCTGGAGTGCAAAGGGACTTGGGAGTCCTAGTCCAGGATTCTCTTAAGGTTAACTTGCAGGTTGAGTCGGTAGTTAGGAAGGCAAATGCAATGTTGGCATTTATTTCGAGAGGACTAGAATATAAAAGCAGGGATGTGCTGCTGAGGCTTTATAAGGCTCTGGTCAGACCACGTTTAGAATATTGTGAGCAATTTTGGGCCCCGTATCTCAGGAAGGATGTGTTGGCCCTGGAGAGGGTCCAGAGGAGGTTCACGAGAACGATCCCAGGAATGAAAGGCTTAACATATGAGGAACGTTTGAGGACTCTGGGTCTATACTCGATGGAGTTTAGAAGGATGAGGGGGGATCTGATTGAAACTTACAGAATACTGAAAGGCCTGGATAGAGTTGACGTGGGGAAGATGTTTCCATTAGTAGGAGAGACTAGGACCCGAGGGCACAGCCTCAGAGTAAAGGGAAGACCTTTTAGAACAGAGATGAGGAGAAACTTCTTTAGCCAGAGAGAGTGGTGAATCTATGGAATTCATTGCCACAGAAAGCTGTGGAGGCCAGGTCATTGAGTGTATTTAAGACCGAGATAGATAGGTTCTTGATGGGTAAGGGGATCAAAGGTTACGGGGAGAAGGCGGGGAGAATGGGGTTGAGAAACTTATCAGCCATGATTGAATGGCGGAGCAGACTCGATGGGCCGAATGGCCTAATTTCTGCTCCTATGTCTTATGGTCTAAAATAGGCTAAAAGGTGGAGATAAAACAATAGATTGAAATGAATTTTTAAATAGGTGGGAAAAGAAAAATATATTTAAAAAATTATAAATTATTGGAAAAAAGGGGGATTGGAAAGGGGGTGGGGATGGAGGAGGGAGTTTCAGATCTAAAGTTGTTGAACTCAATGTTAAGTCCAGAAGGCTGTAAAGTGCCTAGTCGGAAGATGAGGTGCTGTTCCCCCAGTTTGCGTTGAGCTTCACTGGAACAATGCAGCAGGCCAAGGACGGACATGTGGGCATGAGAGCAGGGTGGAGTGTTAAAATGGCAAGCGACAGGGAGGTCTGGGTAATGCTTGCGGACAGTCCGAAGCTGTTCTGCAAAGCGGTCACCCAGTCTGCATTTGGTCTCTCCAATGTAGAGGAGACTGCATTGGGAGCAGCGAATGCAGGAGACTAAATTGAGGGAAGTGCAAGTGAAATGCTGCTTCACTTGAAAGGAGTGTTTGGGCCCTTGGACGGTGAGGAGAGGGGAAGTAAAGGGGCAGGTGTTGCACCTTCTGCGGTTGCATGGGAGGTGCAGTGGGAGGGGGTTGAGGTGTAGGGGGTGATGGAGGAGTGGACCAGGGTGTCCCGGAGGGAACGATCCCTGCGGAATGCCGCCAGGGGGGTGAAGGGAAGATGTGTTTGGTGGTGGCATCATGCTGGAGTTGGCGGAAATGGTGGAGGATGATCCTTTGAATGCGGAGGCTGGTGGGGAGATAAGTGAGGACAAGGGGGACCATATCATGGTTCTGGGTTGGAGGAGAAGGTGTGAGGGAGGATGCGCGGGAGATGGGCCGGACACGGTTGAGGGACCTGTCAACCACCGTGGGTGGAAAACCTCGGTTAAGGAAGAAGGAGGACATGTCAGAGGAACTGTTTTTAAAGGTGGCGTCATCAGAACAGATGCGACGGAGGCGAAGGAACTGAGAAAATGGGATGGAGTCCTTACAGGAAGCGGGGTGTGAGGAGCTGTAGTCGAGGTAGCTGTGGGAGTCGGTAGGCTTGTAATGGATATTGGTGGACAGAACGGTGGACAGACTATGTCATTGTTACAGAGAGTGGTGTTGGATATATCATTGATTTGCAATACTGGATGTGTGGTATATCAGAGTGTTACAGAGAGGGGTGTGGGGTATATCAGAGTGTTACAGTGAGGGGTGTGGGGTATATCAGAGGGTTACAGTGAGGGGTGTGGGGTATATCAGAGTGTTACAGTGAGGGGTGTGGGATATATCAGAGTGTAACAGTGAGGGGTGTGTGGGATATATCAGAGTGTTACAGTGAGGGGTGTGGGGAATATCAGAGTGTTACAGTGAGGGGTGTGGGGTATATCAGAGTGTTACAGTGAGGGGTGTGGTATATCAGAGGGTTACAGTGAGGGGTGTGGGGTATATCAGAGTGTTACAGTGAGGGGTGTGGGATATATCAGAGTGTTACAGTGAGGGGTGTGGTATATCAGAGGGTTACAGTGAGGGGTGTGGGGTATATCAGAGTGTTACAGTGAGGGGTGTGGGGTATATCAGAGTGTTACAGTGAGGGGTGTGGGGTATATCAGAGTGTTACAGTGAGGGTTGTGGGATATATCAGAGTGTTACAGTGAGGGGTGTGGGATATATCAGAGTGTTACAGTGAGGGGTGTGTGGTATATCAGTGTGTTACAGTGAGGGGTGTGGGACATATCAGAGTGTTACAGTGAGGGGTGTGGGGTATATCAGAGTGTTACAGTGAAAAGGTGTGGGGTATATCAGAGTGTTACAGTGAGGGGTTTGGGGTATATCAGAGTGTTAAATTGAGGGGTGTGGTGTATATCAGTGTTACAGTGAGGGGTGTGGGATATATCAGAGTGTTACAGTGAGGGGTGTGGGATATATCAGAGTGTTATAGTGCGGCATGTGGGGTATATCAGACTGTTACAGTGAGGGGTTTGGGGTATATCAAAGGGTTAAAGTGAGGGGTGCGGGGTATATCAGTGTTGCAGTGAGGGTTGGTGGGATATATCAGAGTGTAACAGTGAGGGGTGTGGTGTATATCAGAGCGTTACAGTGAGGGGTGTGGGGTATATCAGAATGTTACAGTGAGGGGTGTGGGATATATCAGAGTGTTACAGTGAGAGGTGTGGGATATATCAGATTGTTACAGTGAGGGGTGTGGGATATATCAGAGTTTCACAATGAGGGGTGTGGCATATATCAGAGTGTTACAGTGAGGGGTGTGGGGTATAACAGAGTGTTACAATGAGGGGTGTGGGATATATCAAAGTGTTACAGTGAGGGGTATGGGACATACCGGACTGTTACAGTGAGTGGTGTGGGATATATCAGAGAGTTACAGTGAGAAGTGTGCGATTTATCAGAGTGTTACAGTGAGGGATGTGGAGTATATCAGAGTGTTATAGTGAGGGGTGTGGGGTATATCAGAGTGTAAAAGTTAGGGCTGAGGGGTATATCAGTGTTACAGTAAGGGGTGTGGGATATATCAGAGTTATACAGTGAGGGGTGTGGGGTATATCAGAGTGTTACAGTGAGGGGTGTGGGATATATCAGAGTGTTACAGTGTGGGGTGTGTGGTATATCAGCGTGTTACAGTGAGGGGTGTGGGATATATCAGAGTGTTACAGTGAGGGATGTGGGGTATATCAGAGTGTTACAGTGAGGGGTGTGGGGTATATCAGAGTGTTACAGTGAGGGGTGTGGGGTATATCAGAGTGTTAAAGTGAGGGGTGTGGGATATATCAGAGTGTTACAGTGAGGATTGTCGGGTATATCAGAGTGTTACAGTGAGGGGTGTGGGATATATCAGAGTATTACAGTGAGGGGTGTGGGGTATATCAAATTGTTACAGTGAGTGGAGTGGGATATATCAGAGTGTTACAATGAAGGGTGTGGGGTATATCAGAGTGTTACAGTGTGCCGTGTGGGATATGTCAGAGTGTTACAGTGAGGGGTGTGGGATATATCAGAGTGTTACAGTGAGGAGTGTGCGATATATCAGAGTATTTGAGTGAGGCATTTGGGATATATCAGAGTGTTACAATGAGGGTTGAGGGGTATATCAGAGTGTTCCAGTTAGGGGTGTGGGGTATATCAGAGTGTAACAGTTAGGGGTTTGGGGCATATCAGAGTTTTAAAGTGATGGGTGTGGGGTATATCAGTTTACAGTGAGGGGTGTGGGATATATCAGAGTGTTACAGTGAGGGTTGTGGGATATATCAGAGTGTTATATTGCGGCATGTGGGGTATATCAGAGTGTTACAGTGAGAGGTTTGGGGTATATCAGAGGATTAATGTGAGGGGTGTGGGGTATATCAGTGTTTCAGTGAGGTGTGAGGGATATATCAGAGTGTTAAAGTGAGGGGTGTGGTGTATATCAGAGTGTTACAGTGAGGGGTGTTGGATATATCAGAGTGTTACAGTGAGGGGTGTTGGATATATCAGAGTGTTACAGTGAGGGGTGTGGGATATATCAGAGTGTTAAAGTGAGGGGTGTGGTGTATATCAGAGTGTTACAGTGAGGGTGTGGGATATGACAGATTGTTACAGTGAGGGATGTGGGATATATCAGAGTGTTACAGTGAGGGTTGTGGGATATATCAGAGTGTTACAGTGAGGGGTGTGGTGTATATCAGAGTGTTGCAGTGAGTGGTGTGGGATATATCAGAGTGTTACAGTGAGGGGTGTGGGATATATCAGAGTGTTACAGTGAGGAATGTGGGATATATCAGAATGTTACAGTGAGGGGTGTGGGATATATCAGAGTGTTACAGTGAGGAGTGTGCGATATATCAGATTGTTACAGTGAGGTTTGTGGGATATATCAGAGTGTTACAGTTAGGGGTGTGGGGTATATCAGAGTGTTACAGTGAGGGGTGTGGGATATAGCAAAGTGTTACAGTGAGGGGTGTGGAGTATTTCAGAGTGTTACAGTGAGGGGTGTGGGATATATCAGAGTGTTACAGTGAGGGGTGTGGGGTATATCAGAGTGTTAAAGTGTGGGGTACGGGGTCTATCGGAGTGTTACAGTGAGGTGTGTGGGATATATCAGAGTATTAGAGTGAGGGGTGTGGGGTATATCAGAGTGTTACAGTGACGGGTTTGCGGCATATCAGAGTGTTAAAGTGAGGGGTGTGGGGTATATCAGTGTTACATTGAGGTGTTTGGGATATATCAGAGTGTTACAGTGAGGGGTGTGGGATATATCAGAGTGTTATAGTGAGGGGTGTGGGGTATATCAGAGTGTTAAGGTGAGGGGTGTGGGGTATATCAGAGTGTTATTGTGAGGGGTGTGGGGTATATCAGAGTAATAGAGTGAGGGGAGTGGGATATATCGCAGTGTTAAAGTGAGGGGTGTGGGGTATAACAGAGTGTCACAGTGAGGTGTGTGTGATATATCAGGGTGTTACAGTGAGGGGTGTGGGGTATATCAGAGTGTTGCAGTGAGGGGTTTGGGATATATCAGAGTGTTACAGTGAGGGGTGTGGGGTATATCAGAGTGTTAGATTGAGGGGAGTGGTATATATCAAAGTGTTACAGTGAGGGGCGTGGGGTATATCAGAGCGTTACAGTGAGGGATTTGGGATATTTCAGAGTGTTACAGTGAGAGGTGTGTGGTATATCAGAGTGTTAATGTGAGGGGTGTGGGGTATATCACAGTGTAACAGTGAGGGGTGTGGGGTATATCAGAGTGATACAGTGAGAGGTTTGGGATATATCAGAGTGTTAGAGTGAGGGGTGTGGGGTATATCAGAGTGTTTCAGTGAGGGGTTTGGGGTATATCAGAGTGTTAGAGTGAGGGGAGTGGGATATATCACAGTGTTACAGTGAGGGGTGTGGGATATATCAGAGTGTTACAGTGAGGGGTGTGGGGTATAACAAAGTGTTACAATGAGGGCTGTGGGATATATAAGAGTGTTACAGTGAGAGGTGTGGGATATATCAGAGTTTTACAGTGAGAGGTCTGGGATATATCAGAGTGTTACAGTGAGGGGTGTGGGGTATATCAGAGTGTCACAGTGAGGGGTTTGGGATATATCAGAGTATTACAGTGAGGCGTGTCGGGTATAACAAAGTGTTACAATGAGGGCTGTGGGATATATCAGAGTGTTACTGCGAGGAGTGTGCGATATATCAGAGTGTTACAGTGAGTGATGTGGGGTATGTCAGAGTGTTACAGTGAGGGGTGTGTTGTATATCAGAGTGTTAAAGAGAGGGGTGTGTGGTATATCAATGTTACAGTGAGGGGTGTGGGATATATCAGAGTTTTACAGTGAGGGTTGTGGGATATATCAGAGTGTTACAGTGTGTGGTGTGGGGTACATCAGAATGTTACAGTGAGGGGTTTGGGGTATATCAAAGTGTTAAATTGAGGGGTGTGGCGTATATCAGTGTTACAGTGAGGGGTGAGGGATATAACAGAGTGTTACCGTGAGAGGCGTGGGATATATCTGAGTGTTACAGTGAGGGGTGTGGTGTATATCAGAGTGATACAGTGAGGTGTGTGGGATATATCAGAGTGTTACAGTGAGGGGTGTGGGGTTTAACAGAATGTTACAATGAGGGGAGTGGGATATATCAGAGTGTAAAAGTGAGGGGTGTGGGATATACCAGACTGTTACAGTGAGTGGTGTGGGATATATCAGAGTGTTACAGAGAGGGGTGTGGGGTATGTCAGAGTGTTACAGAGAGAGGTGTGGGGTATATCAGAGTGTTACAGTGAGGGGTGTGGGATATATCAGAGTGTTACAGTGAGGGGTGTGGGGTATATCAGAGTGTTACAGTGAGGGGTGTGGGATTTATCAGAGTGTTACAGTGAGGGGTGTGGGACATATCAGAGTGTTACAGTGAGGCGTGTGGGATATATCGGAGTGTTACAGTGAGTGGTGTGGGATATATCAGAGTGTTACAGTGAGGGGTGTGGGATATACCAGAGTGTTACAGTGAGGGGTGTGGGTTATATCAGAGTGTTACAATGAGGGGTGTTGGGTATATCAGAGTGTTACAGTGAGGGGTGTGCGGTATATCAGAGTGTTACAGTGAGGGGTGTGGGATATATCAGAGTGATACAGTGAGGGGTGTGGGGTGTATCAGAGCGTTACAGTGAGTGGTGTGGGATATATCAGTGTTACAGTGAGGGGTGTGGGGTGTATCAGTGTGTTACAGTGAGGGGTGTGGGATATAGCAGAGTGTTGCAGTGAGTGGTGTGGGATATATCAGAGTGATACAGTGAGGGGTGTAGGATATATCAGAGTGTTACCATGAGGGGTGTCGGGTATATAAGAGTGTTACAGTGAGGGGAGTGGTGTATATCAGAGTGTTACAGAGAGGGGTGTGGGGTATGTCAGAGTGTTACAGAGAGGGGTGTGGGGTATATCAGAGTGTTACAGTGAGGGGTGTGGGATACATCAGAGTGTTACAGTGAGGGGTGTGGGGTATATCAGAGTGTTAAAGTGAGGGGTGTGGGATTTATCAGAGTGTTACAGTGAGGGATGTTGGGTATATCAGAGTGTTAAAGTGAGGGGTGTGGGGTATATAAGAGTGATGCAGTGAGGGGTGCGGGGTATATCAGAGTGTTACAGTGAGGGGTGTGGGATATGTCAGACTATTACAGTGAGGATTGTGGGGTATATCAGAGTGTTACAGTGAGGGGTGTGGGATATATCAGAGTGTTACAGTGAGGGGTGTGGGGTATATCAAATTGTTACAGTGAGTGGTGTGGGATATATCAGAGTGTTACACTGAGGGGTGTGGGGTATATCAGAGTGTTACAGTGTGAAGTGTGGGATATATCAGAGTGTTACAGAGAGAGTTGTGGGATATATCAGAGTGTTACAGTGAGGAGTGTGCGATATATTAGAGTGTTACAGTGAGGGGTGTGGGATATATCAGAGTGTTACAGTGAGGGGTGTGGGGTATATCAGAGGGTTACAGTGAGGGGTTTGGGGTATATCAGAGTGTTAAAGTGAGGGGTGTGGTGTATATCAGTGTTACAGTGAGGGGTGTGGGATATATCAGAGTGTTACAGTGAGGGGTGTGGGATATATCAGAGTGTTATGGTGCGGCATGTGGGGTATATCAGATTGTTACTGTAAGGGGTTTGGGGTATATCAGAGGGTTAAAGTGAGGGGTGTGGGGTATATCAGTGTTGCAGTGAGGGGTGTGGGATATATCAGAGTGTAACAGTGAGGGGTGTGGTGTATATCAGAGCGTTACAGTGAGGGGTGTGGGGTATATCAGAATGTTACAGTGAGGGGTGTGGGATATATCAGAGTGTTACAGTGAGAGGTGTGGGATATATCAGAGTGTTACAGTGAGGGGTGTGGGATATATCAGAGTTTCACAATGAGGGGTGTGGCATATATCAGAGTGTTACAGTGAGGGGTGTGGGGTATAACAGAGTGTTACAATGAGGGGTGTGGGATATATCAAAGTGTTACAGTGAGGGGTGTGGGACATACCGGACTGTTACAGTGAGTGGTGTGGGATATATCAGAGAGTTACAGTGAGAAGTGTGCGATATATCAGAGTGTTACAGTGAGGGATGTGCGGTATATCAGAGTTTTACAGTGAGGGGTGTGGGGTATATCAGAGTGTAAAAGTGAGGGCTGAGGGGTATATCAGTGTTACAGTAAGGGGTGTGGGATATATCAGAGTTATACAGTGAGGGGTGTGGGGTATATCAGAGTGTTACAGTGAGGGGTTTGGGTTATATCAGGGGGTAAAAGTGAGGGTTGTGTGGTATATCAGTGTTACAGTGAGCGGTGTGGGATATATCAGAGTGTTACAGTGTGGGGTGTGTGTTATATCAGCGTGTTACAGTGAGGGGTGTGGTATATATCAGAGTGTTACAGTGAGGGATGTGGGGTATATCAGAGTGTTACAGTGAGGGGTGTGGGGTATATCAGAGTGTTACAGTGAGGGGTGTGGGGTATATCAGACTGTTAAAGTGAGGGGTGTGGGATATATCAGAGTGTTACAGTGAGGATTGTCGGGTATATCAGAGTGTTACAGTGAGGGGTGTGGGATATATCAGAGTATTACAGTGAGGGTTGTGGGGTATATCAAATTGTTACAGTGAGTGGAGTGGGATATATCAGAGTGTTACAATGAAGGGTGTGGGGTATATCAGAGTGTTACAGTGTGCCGTGTGGGATATGTCAGAGTGTTACAGTGAGGGGTGTGGGATATATCAGTGTGTTACAGTGAGGAGTTTGCGATATATCAGAGTGTTACAGTGAGGCATTTGGGATATATCAGAGTGTTACAGTGAGGGTTGTGGGGTATATCAGAGGGTTCCAGTTAGGGGTGTGGGGTATATCAGAGTGTAACAGTTAGGGGTTTGGGGCATATCAGAGTTTTAAAGTGATGGGTGTGGGGTATATCAGTTTACAGTGAGGGGTGTGGGATATATCAGAGTGTTACAGTGAGGGTTGTGGGATATATCAGAGTGTTATATTGCGGCATGTGGGGTATATCAGAGTGTTACATTGAGAGATTTGGGGTATATCAGAGGATTAATGTGAGGGGTGTGGGGTATATCAGTGTTTCAGTGAGGTGTGAGGGATATATCAGAGTGTTAAAGTGAGGGGTGTGGTGTATATCAGAGTGTTACAGTGAGGGGTGTTGGATATATCAGAGTGTTACAGTGAGGGGTGTTGGATATATCAGAGTGTTACAGTGAGGGGCGTGGGATATATCAGAGTGTTACAGTGTGGGGTGTGGGATATATCAGAGTGTTTCAGTGAGGATTGTGGGTTATATCAGATTGTTACAGTGAGGGTGTGGGATATGACAGATTGTTACAGTGAGGGATGTGGGATATATCAGAGTGTTACAGTGAGGGTTGTGGGATATATCAGAGTGTTACAGTGAGGGGTGTGGTGTATATCAGAGTGTTGCAGTGAGTGGTGTGGGATATATCAGAGTGTTACAGTGAGGGGTGTGGGATATATCAGAGTGTTACAGTGAGGGGTGTGGGATATATCAGAGTGTTACAGTGAGGAGTGTGCGATATATCAGATTGTTACAGTGAGGTTTGTGGGATATATCAGAGTGTTACAGTTAGGGGTGTGGGGTATATCAGAGTGTTACAGTGAGGGGTGTGGGATATAGCAAAGTGTTACAGTGAGGGGTGTGGAGTATTTCAGAGTGTTACAGTGAGGGGTGTGGGATATATCAGAGTGTTACAGTGAGGGGTGTGGGATATATCAGAGTGTTACAGTGAGGGGTGTTGGGTATATCAGAGTGTTGCAGTGAGGGGTGTGGGGTATATCAGAGTGTTAAAGTCTGGGGTACGGGGTCTATCGGATTGTTACAGTGAGATGTGTGGGATATGTCAGAGTGTTAGAGTGAGGGGTGTGGGGTATATCAGAGTGTTACAGTGACGGGTTTGCGGTATATCAGAGTGTTAAAGTGAGGGGTGTGGGGTATATCAGTGTTACAGTGAGGTGTTTGGGATATATCAGAGTGTTACAGTGAGGGGTGTGGGATATATCAGAGTGTTATAGTGAGGGGTGTGAGGTATATCAGAGTGTTACGGTGAGGGGTGTGGGGTATATCAGAGTGTTATTGTGAGGGGTGTGGGGTATATCAGAGTAATAGAGTGAGGGGAGTGGGATATATCGCAGTGTTAAAGTGAGGGGTGTGGGGTATAACAGAGTGTCGCAGTGAGGTGTGTGTGATATATCAGTGTGTTACAGTGAGAGGTGTGGGGTATATCAGAGTGTTACAGTGAGGGGTTTGGGATATATCAGAGTGTTACAGTGAGGGGTGTGGGGTATATCAGTGTGTTAGATTGAGGGGAGTGGTATATATCACAGTGTTACAGTGAGGGGCGTGGGGTATATCAGAGCGTTACAGTGAGGGATTTGGGATATTTCAGAGTGTTACAGTGAGAGGTGTGTGGTATATCAGAGTGTTAAAGTGAGGGGTGTGGGGTATATCACAGTGTAACAGTGAGGGGTGTGGGGTATATCAGAGTGATACAGTGAGAGGTTTGGGATATATCAGAGTGTTAGAGTGAGGGGTGTGGGGTATATCAGAGTGTTTCAGTGAGGGGTTTGGGGTATATCAGAGTGTTAGAGTGAGGGGAGTGGGATATATCACAGTGTTACAGTGAGGGGTGTGGGATATATCAGAGTGTTACAGTGAGGGGTGTGGGATATATCAGAGTGTTACAGTGAGAGGTGTGGGATATATCAGAGTGTTACAGTGAGAGGTGTGGGATATATCAGAGTGTTACAGTGAGGGGTGTGGGGTATATCAGAGTGTCACAGTGAGGGGTTTGGGATATATCAGAGTATTACAGTGAGGCGTGTCGGGTATAACAAAGTGTTACAATGAGGGCTGTGGGATATATCAGAGTGTTACAGTGAGGGGTTTGGGGTATATCAAAGTGTTAAATTGAGGGGTGTGGCGTATATCAGTGTTACAGTGAGGGGTGAGGGATATAACAGAGTGTTACAGTGAGGGGCGTGGGATATATCTGAGTGTTACAGTGAGGGGTGTGGTGTATATCAGAGTGTTACAGTGAGGTGTGTGGGATATATCAGAATGTTACAGTGAGGGGTGTGGGGTTTAACAGAATGTTACAATGAGGGGTGTGGGATATATCAGAGTGTTACAGTGAGGGGTGTGGGATATATCAGAGTGTTACAGTGAGGGGTGTTGGGTATATCAGAGTGTTGCAGTGAGGGGTGTGGGGTATATCAGAGTGTTAAAGTCTGGGGTACGGGGTCTATCGGATTGTTACAGTGAGATGTGTGGGATATGTCAGAGTGTTAGAGTGAGGGGTGTGGGGTATATCAGAGTGTTACAGTGACGGGTTTGCGGTATATCAGAGTGTTAAAGTGAGGGGTGTGGGGTATATCAGTGTTACAGTGAGGTGTTTGGGATATATCAGAGTGTTACAGTGAGGGGTGTGGGATATATCAGAGTGTTATAGTGAGGGGTGTGGGGTATATCAGAGTGTTACGGTGAGGGGTGTGGGGTATATCAGAGTGTTATTGTGAGGGGTGTGGGGTATATCAGAGTAATAGAGTGAGGGGAGTGGGATATATCGCAGTGTTAAAGTGAGGGGTGTGGGGTATAACAGAGTGTCGCAGTGAGGTGTGTGTGATATATCAGAGTGTTACAGTGAGAGGTGTGGGGTATATCAGAGTGTTACAGTGAGGGGTTTGGGATATATCAGAGTGTTACAGTGAGGGGTGTGGGGTATATCAGTGTGTTAGATTGAGGGGAGTGGTATATATCACAGTGTTACAGTGAGGGGCGTGGGGTATATCAGAGCGTTACAGTGAGGGATTTGGGATATTTCAGAGTGTTACAGTGAGAGGTGTGTGGTATATCAGAGTGTTAAAGTGAGGGGTGTGGGGTATATCACAGTGTAACAGTGAGGGGTGTGGGGTATATCAGAGTGATACAGTGAGAGGTTTGGGATATATCAGAGTGTTAGAGTGAGGGGTGTGGGGTATATCAGAGTGTTTCAGTGAGGGGTTTGGGGTATATCAGAGTGTTAGAGTGAGGGGAGTGGGATATATCACAGTGTTACAGTGAGGGGTGTGGGATATATCAGAGTGTTACAGTGAGGGGTGTGGGATATATCAGAGTGTTACAGTGAGAGGTGTGGGATATATCAGAGTGTTACAGTGAGAGGTGTGGGATATATCAGAGTGTTACAGTGAGGGGTGTGGGGTATATCAGAGTGTCACAGTGAGGGGTTTGGGATATATCAGAGTATTACAGTGAGGCGTGTCGGGTATAACAAAGTGTTACAATGAGGGCTGTGGGATATATCAGAGTGTTACAGTGAGGGGTTTGGGGTATATCAAAGTGTTAAATTGAGGGGTGTGGCGTATATCAGTGTTACAGTGAGGGGTGAGGGATATAACAGAGTGTTACAGTGAGGGGCGTGGGATATATCTGAGTGTTACAGTGAGGGGTGTGGTGTATATCAGAGTGTTACAGTGAGGTGTGTGGGATATATCAGAATGTTACAGTGAGGGGTGTGGGGTTTAACATAATGTTACAATGAGGGGTGTGGGATATATCAGAGTGTTACAGTGAGGGGTGTGGGATATACCAGACTGTTACAGTGAGTGGTGTGGGGTATATCAGATTGTTACAGTGAGGTGTGTGGTGTATATCAGAGTGTAATAGTGAGTGGTCTGGGGTATAACAGAGTGTTACAGTGAGGTGTGTGGGATATATCAGAGTGTTAAAGTGAGGGGTGTGGGGAATATCAGAGTGTTACAGTGAAGGTGTGGGATATATCAGAGTGTTACAGTGAGGAATGTGCGATATATCAGAGTGTTACAGTGAGGGATGTGGCGTATTTCAGAGTGTTACAGTGAGGGGTGTGGTGTATATCAGTGCAACAGGGAGGGGTGTGGGATATATCAGAGTGTTACAGTGAGGGGTGTGGGATATATCAGATTGTTAATGTGAGCGGTGTGGTGTATATCAGAGTGTTACAGTGAGGGGTGTGGGGTATATCAGAGTGTTACAGTGAGGGGTGTGTGGTATATCAGAGTGTTACAGTAAGGGGTGTGGGATATATCATAGTGTTACAGTGAGGGGTGTGGGGTATATCAGAGTGTTACTGTGAGGGGTGTGGGGTATATAAGAGTGTTACAGTGAGGTGTGTGGGGTATATCAGAGTGTTACAGTGAGAGGTGAGTAATATATCAGAGTGTTACAGTGAGGGGTGTGGGATATATCAAAGTGTTACAGTGAGGGGTATGGGACATACCGGACTGTTACAGTGAGTGGTGTGGGATATATCAGAGAGTTACAGTGAGAAGTGTGCGATTTATCAGAGTGTTACAGTGAGGGATGTGGAGTATATCAGAGTGTTATAGTGAGGGGTGTGGGGTATATCAGAGTGTAAAAGTTAGGGCTGAGGGGTATATCAGTGTTACAGTAAGGGGTGTGGGATATATCAGAGTTATACAGTGAGGGGTGTGGGGTATATCAGAGTGTTACAGTGAGGGGTGTGGGATATATCAGAGTGTTACAGTGTGGGGTGTGTGGTATATCAGCGTGTTACAGTGAGGGGTGTGGGATATATCAGAGTGTTACAGTGAGGGATGTGGGGTATATCAGAGTGTTACAGTGAGGGGTGTGGGGTATATCAGAGTGTTACAGTGAGGGGTGTGGGGTATATCAGAGTGTTAAAGTGAGGGGTGTGGGATATATCAGAGTGTTACAGTGAGGATTGTCGGGTATATCAGAGTGTTACAGTGAGGGGTGTGGGATATATCAGAGTATTACAGTGAGGGGTGTGGGGTATATCAAATTGTTACAGTGAGTGGAGTGGGATATATCAGAGTGTTACAATGAAGGGTGTGGGGTATATCAGAGTGTTACAGTGTGCCGTGTGGGATATGTCAGAGTGTTACAGTGAGGGGTGTGGGATATATCAGAGTGTTACAGTGAGGAGTGTGCGATATATCAGAGTATTTGAGTGAGGCATTTGGGATATATCAGAGTGTTACAGTGAGGGTTGAGGGGTATATCAGAGTGTTCCAGTTAGGGGTGTGGGGTATATCAGAGTGTAACAGTTAGGGGTTTGGGGCATATCAGAGTTTTAAAGTGATGGGTGTGGGGTATATCAGTTTACAGTGAGGGGTGTGGGATATATCAGAGTGTTACAGTGAGGGTTGTGGGATATATCAGAGTGTTATATTGCGGCATGTGGGGTATATCAGAGTGTTACAGTGAGAGGTTTGGGGTATATCAGAGGGTTAATGTGAGGGGTGTGGGGTATATCAGTGTTACAGTGAGGTGTGAGGGATATATCAGAGTTTTACAGTGAGGGGTTTGGTGTATATCATAGTGTTACAGTGAGGGGAGTTGGATATATCAGAGTGTTACAGTGAGGGGTGTGGGATATATCAGAGTGTTGCAGTGAGTGGTGTGTGATATATCAGAGTGTTACAGTGAGGGGTGTGGGATATATCAGAGTGTTGCAGTGAGGAATGTGGGATATATCAGAGTGTTACAGTGAGGGGTGTGGGATATATCAGAGTGTTACAGTTAGGGGTGTGAGGTATATCAGAGTGTTACAGTGAGGGGTGTGGGATATAGCAAAGTGTTACAGTGAGGGGTGTGGAGTATTTCAGAGTGTTACAGTGAGGGGTGTGGGATATATCAGAGTGTTACAGTGAGGGGTGTGGGATATATCAGAGTGTTACAGTGAGGGGTGTTGGGTATATCAGAGTGTTGCAGTTAGGGGTGTGGGGTATATCAGAGTGTTAAAGTGTGGGGTACGGGGTCTATCGGAGTGTTACAGTGAGGTGTGTGGGATATATCAGAGTGTTAGAGTGAGGGGTGTGGGGTATATCAGAGTGTTACAGTGACGGGTTTGCGGTATATCAGAGTGTTAAAGTGAGGGGTGTGGAGTATTTCAGAGTGTTACAGTGAGGGGTGTGGGATATATCAGAGTGTTACAGTGAGGGGTGTGGGATATATCAGAGTGTTACAGTGAGGGGTGTTGGGTATATCAGAGTGTTGCAGTGAGGGGTGTGGGGTATATCAGAGTGTTAAAGTGTGGGGTACGGGGTCTATCGGAGTGTTACAGTGAGGTGTGTGGGATATATCAGAGTATTAGAGTGAGGGGTGTGGGGTATATCAGAGTGTTACAGTGACGGGTTTGCGGCATATCAGAGTGTTAAAGTGAGGGGTGTGGGGTATATCAGTGTTACATTGAGGTGTTTGGGATATATCAGAGTGTTACAGTGAGGGGTGTGGGATATATCAGAGTGTTATAGTGAGGGGTGTGGGGTATATCAGAGTGTTAAGGTGAGGGGTGTGGGGTATATCAGAGTGTTATTGTGAGGGGTGTGGGGTATATCAGAGTAATAGAGTGAGGGGAGTGGGATATATCGCAGTGTTAAAGTGAGGGGTGTGGGGTATAACAGAGTGTCACAGTGAGGTGTGTGTGATATATCAGGGTGTTACAGTGAGGGGTGTGGGGTATATCAGAGTGTTACAGTGAGGGGTTTGGGATATATCAGAGTGTTACAGTGAGGGGTGTGGGGTATATCAGAGTGTTAGATTGAGGGGAGTGGTATATATCAAAGTGTTACAGTGAGGGGCGTGGGGTATATCAGAGCGTTACAGTGAGGGATTTGGGATATTTCAGAGTGTTACAGTGAGAGGTGTGTGGTATATCAGAGTGTTAATGTGAGGGGTGTGGGGTATATCACAGTGTAACAGTGAGGGGTGTGGGGTATATCAGAGTGATACAGTGAGAGGTTTGGGATATATCAGAGTGTTAGAGTGAGGGGTGTGGGGTATATCAGAGTGTTTCAGTGAGGGGTTTGGGGTATATCAGAGTGTTAGAGTGAGGGGAGTGGGATATATCACAGTGTTACAGTGAGGGGTGTGGGATATATCAGAGTGTTACAGTGAGGGGTGTGGGGTATAACAAAGTGTTACAATGAGGGCTGTGGGATATATAAGAGTGTTACAGTGAGAGGTGTGGGATATATCAGAGTTTTACAGTGAGAGGTCTGGGATATATCAGAGTGTTACAGTGAGGGGTGTGGGGTATATCAGAGTGTCACAGTGAGGGGTTTGGGATATATCAGAGTATTACAGTGAGGCGTGTCGGGTATAACAAAGTGTTACAATGAGGGCTGTGGGATATATCAGAGTGTTACTGCGAGGAGTGTGCGATATATCAGAGTGTTACAGTGAGTGATGTGGGGTATGTCAGAGTGTTACAGTGAGGGGTGTGTTGTATATCAGAGTGTTAAAGAGAGGGGTGTGTGGTATATCAATGTTACAGTGAGGGGTGTGGGATATATCAGAGTTTTACAGTGAGGGTTGTGGGATATATCAGAGTGTTACAGTGTGTGGTGTGGGGTACATCAGAATGTTACAGTGAGGGGTTTGGGGTATATCAAAGTGTTAAATTGAGGGGTGTGGCGTATATCAGTGTTACAGTGAGGGGTGAGGGATATAACAGAGTGTTACCGTGAGAGGCGTGGGATATATCTGAGTGTTACAGTGAGGGGTGTGGTGTATATCAGAGTGATACAGTGAGGTGTGTGGGATATATCAGAGTGTTACAGTGAGGGGTGTGGGGTTTAACAGAATGTTACAATGAGGGGAGTGGGATATATCAGAGTGTAAAAGTGAGGGGTGTGGGATATACCAGACTGTTACAGTGAGTGGTGTGGGATATATCAGAGTGTTACAGAGAGGGGTGTGGGGTATGTCAGAGTGTTACAGAGAGAGGTGTGGGGTATATCAGAGTGTTACAGTGAGGGGTGTGGGATATATCAGAGTGTTACAGTGAGGGGTGTGGGGTATATCAGAGTGTTACAGTGAGGGGTGTGGGATTTATCAGAGTGTTACAGTGAGGGGTGTGGGACATATCAGAGTGTTACAGTGAGGCGTGTGGGATATATCGGAGTGTTACAGTGAGTGGTGTGGGATATATCAGAGTGTTACAGTGAGGGGTGTGGGATATACCAGAGTGTTACAGTGAGGGGTGTGGGTTATATCAGAGTGTTACAATGAGGGGTGTTGGGTATATCAGAGTGTTACAGTGAGGGGTGTGCGGTATATCAGAGTGTTACAGTGAGGGGTGTGGGATATATCAGAGTGATACAGTGAGGGGTGTGGGGTGTATCAGAGCGTTACAGTGAGTGGTGTGGGATATATCAGTGTTACAGTGAGGGGTGTGGGGTGTATCAGTGTGTTACAGTGAGGGGTGTGGGATATAGCAGAGTGTTGCAGTGAGTGGTGTGGGATATATCAGAGTGATACAGTGAGGGGTGTAGGATATATCAGAGTGTTACCATGAGGGGTGTCGGGTATATAAGAGTGTTACAGTGAGGGGAGTGGTGTATATCAGAGTGTTACAGTGAGGGGTGTGGGATATTTCAGAGTGTTACAGTGAGGGGTGTGGGATATATCAGAGTGTTACATTGAGGGGTGTGGGGTCTATCAGAGTGTAACAGTGAGGGGTGTGGTATATATCAGAGTGTTACAGAGAGGGGTGTGGGGTATGTCAGAGTGTTACAGAGAGGGGTGTGGGGTATATCAGAGTGTTACAGTGAGGGGTGTGGGATACATCAGAGTGTTACAGTGAGGGGTGTGGGGTATATCAGAGTGTTAAAGTGAGGGGTGTGGGATTTATCAGAGTGTTACAGTGAGGGATGTTGGGTATATCAGAGTGTTAAAGTGAGGGGTGTGGGGTATATAAGAGTGATGCAGTGAGGGGTGCGGGGTATATCAGAGTGTTACAGTGAGGGGTGTGGGATATGTCAGACTATTACAGTGAGGATTGTGGGGTATATCAGAGTGTTACAGTGAGGGGTGTGGGATATATCAGAGTGTTACAGTGAGGGGTGTGGGGTATATCAAATTGTTACAGTGAGTGGTGTGGGATATATCAGAGTGTTACACTGAGGGGTGTGGGGTATATCAGAGTGTTACAGTGTGAAGTGTGGGATATATCAGAGTGTTACAGAGAGAGTTGTGGGATATATCAGAGTGTTACAGTGAGGAGTGTGCGATATATTAGAGTGTTACAGTGAGGGGTGTGGGATATATCAGAGTGTTACAGTGAGGGGTGTGGGGTATATCAGAGGGTTACAGTGAGGGGTTTGGGGTATATCAGAGTGTTAAAGTGAGGGGTGTGGTGTATATCAGTGTTACAGTGAGGGGTGTGGGATATATCAGAGTGTTACAGTGAGGGGTGTGGGATATATCAGAGTGTTATGGTGCGGCATGTGGGGTATATCAGATTGTTACTGTAAGGGGTTTGGGGTATATCAGAGGGTTAAAGTGAGGGGTGTGGGGTATATCAGTGTTGCAGTTAGGGGTGTGGGATATATCAGAGTGTAACAGTGAGGGGTGTGGTGTATATCAGAGCGTTACAGTGAGGGGTGTGGGGTATATCAGAATGTTACAGTGAGGGGTGTGGGATATATCAGAGTGTTACAGTGAGAGGTGTGGGATATATCAGAGTGTTACAGTGAGGGGTGTGGGATATATCAGAGTTTCACAATGAGGGGTGTGGCATATATCAGAGTGTTACAGTGAGGGGTGTGGGGTATAACAGAGTGTTACAATGAGGGGTGTGGGATATATCAAAGTGTTACAGTGAGGGGTGTGGGACATACCGGACTGTTACAGTGAGTGGTGTGGGATATATCAGAGAGTTACAGTGAGAAGTGTGCGATATATCAGAGTGTTACAGTGAGGGATGTGCGGTATATCAGAGTTTTACAGTGAGGGGTGTGGGGTATATCAGAGTGTAAAAGTGAGGGCTGAGGGGTATATCAGTGTTACAGTAAGGGGTGTGGGATATATCAGAGTTATACAGTGAGGGGTGTGGGGTATATCAGAGTGTTACAGTGAGGGGTTTGGGTTATATCAGGGGGTAAAAGTGAGGGTTGTGTGGTATATCAGTGTTACAGTGAGCGGTGTGGGATATATCAGAGTGTTACAGTGTGGGGTGTGTGTTATATCAGCGTGTTACAGTGAGGGGTGTGGTATATATCAGAGTGTTACAGTGAGGGATGTGGGGTATATCAGAGTGTTACAGTGAGGGGTGTGGGGTATATCAGAGTGTTACAGTGAGGGGTGTGGGGTATATCAGACTGTTAAAGTGAGGGGTGTGGGATATATCAGAGTGTTACAGTGAGGATTGTCGGGTATATCAGAGTGTTACAGTGAGGGGTGTGGGATATATCAGAGTATTACAGTGAGGGTTGTGGGGTATATCAAATTGTTACAGTGAGTGGAGTGGGATATATCAGAGTGTTACAATGAAGGGTGTGGGGTATATCAGAGTGTTACAGTGTGCCGTGTGGGATATGTCAGAGTGTTACAGTGAGGGGTGTGGGATATATCAGAGTGTTACAGTGAGGAGTTTGCGATATATCAGAGTGTTACAGTGAGGCATTTGGGATATATCAGAGTGTTACAGTGAGGGTTGTGGGGTATATCAGAGGGTTCCAGTTAGGGGTGTGGGGTATATCAGAGTGTAACAGTTAGGGGTTTGGGGCATATCAGAGTTTTAAAGTGATGGGTGTGGGGTATATCAGTTTACAGTGAGGGGTGTGGGATATATCAGAGTGTTACAGTGAGGGTTGTGGGATATATCAGAGTGTTATATTGCGGCATGTGGGGTATATCAGAGTGTTACATTGAGAGATTTGGGGTATATCAGAGGATTAATGTGAGGGGTGTGGGGTATATCAGTGTTTCAGTGAGGTGTGAGGGATATATCAGAGTGTTAAAGTGAGGGGTGTGGTGTATATCAGAGTGTTACAGTGAGGGGTGTTGGATATATCAGAGTGTTACAGTGAGGGGTGTTGGATATATCAGAGTGTTACAGTGAGGGGTGTGGGATATATCAGAGTGTTTCAGTGAGGATTGTGGGTTATATCAGATTGTTACAGTGAGGGTGTGGGATATGACAGATTGTTACAGTGAGGGATGTGGGATATATCAGAGTGTTACAGTGAGGGTTGTGGGATATATCAGAGTGTTACAGTGAGGGGTGTGGTGTATATCAGAGTGTTGCAGTGAGTGGTGTGGGATATATCAGAGTGTTACAGTGAGGGGTGTGGGATATATCAGAGTGTTACAGTGAGGGGTGTGGGATATATCAGAGTGTTACAGTGAGGAGTGTGCGATATATCAGATTGTTACAGTGAGGTTTGTGGGATATATCAGAGTGTTACAGTTAGGGGTGTGGGGTATATCAGAGTGTTACAGTGAGGGGTGTGGGATATAGCAAAGTGTTACAGTGAGGGGTGTGGAGTATTTCAGAGTGTTACAGTGAGGGGTGTGGGATATATCAGAGTGTTACAGTGAGGGGTGTGGGATATATCAGAGTGTTACAGTGAGGGGTGTTGGGTATATCAGAGTGTTGCAGTGAGGGGTGTGGGGTATATCAGAGTGTTAAAGTCTGGGGTACGGGGTCTATCGGATTGTTACAGTGAGATGTGTGGGATATGTCAGAGTGTTAGAGTGAGGGGTGTGGGGTATATCAGAGTGTTACAGTGACGGGTTTGCGGTATATCAGAGTGTTAAAGTGAGGGGTGTGGGGTATATCAGTGTTACAGTGAGGTGTTTGGGATATATCAGAGTGTTACAGTGAGGGGTGTGGGATATATCAGAGTGTTATAGTGAGGGGTGTGGGGTATATCAGAGTGTTACGGTGAGGGGTGTGGGGTATATCAGAGTGTTATTGTGAGGGGTGTGGGGTATATCAGAGTAATAGAGTGAGGGGAGTGGGATATATCGCAGTGTTAAAGTGAGGGGTGTGGGGTATAACAGAGTGTCGCAGTGAGGTGTGTGTGATATATCAGAGTGTTACAGTGAGAGGTGTGGGGTATATCAGAGTGTTACAGTGAGGGGTTTGGGATATATCAGAGTGTTACAGTGAGGGGTGTGGGGTATATCAGTGTGTTAGATTGAGGGGAGTGGTATATATCACAGTGTTACAGTGAGGGGCGTGGGGTATATCAGAGCGTTACAGTGAGGGATTTGGGATATTTCAGAGTGTTACAGTGAGAGGTGTGTGGTATATCAGAGTGTTAAAGTGAGGGGTGTGGGGTATATCACAGTGTAACAGTGAGGGGTGTGGGGTATATCAGAGTGATACAGTGAGAGGTTTGGGATATATCAGAGTGTTAGAGTGAGGGGTGTGGGGTATATCAGAGTGTTTCAGTGAGGGGTTTGGGGTATATCAGAGTGTTAGAGTGAGGGGAGTGGGATATATCACAGTGTTACAGTGAGGGGTGTGGGATATATCAGAGTGTTACAGTGAGGGGTGTGGGATATATCAGAGTGTTACAGTGAGAGGTGTGGGATATATCAGAGTGTTACAGTGAGAGGTGTGGGATATATCAGAGTGTTACAGTGAGGGGTGTGGGGTATATCAGAGTGTCACAGTGAGGGGTTTGGGATATATCAGAGTATTACAGTGAGGCGTGTCGGGTATAACAAAGTGTTACAATGAGGGCTGTGGGATATATCAGAGTGTTACAGTGAGGGGTTTGGGGTATATCAAAGTGTTAAATTGAGGGGTGTGGCGTATATCAGTGTTACAGTGAGGGGTGAGGGATATAACAGAGTGTTACAGTGAGGGGCGTGGGATATATCTGAGTGTTACAGTGAGGGGTGTGGTGTATATCAGAGTGTTACAGTGAGGTGTGTGGGATATATCAGAATGTTACAGTGAGGGGTGTGGGGTTTAACAGAATGTTACAATGAGGGGTGTGGGATATATCAGAGTGTTACAGTGAGGGGTGTGGGATATACCAGACTGATACAGTGAGTGGTGTGGGGTATATCAGATTGTTACAGTGAGGTGTGTGGTGTATATCAGAGTGTAATAGTGAGTGGTCTGGGGTATAACAGAGTGTTACAGTGAGGTGTGTGGGATATATCAGAGTGTTAAAGTGAGGGGTGTGGGGAATATCAGAGTGTTACAGTGAAGGTGTGGGATATATCAGAGTGTTACAGTGAGGAATGTGCGATATATCAGAGTGTTACAGTGAGGGATGTGGCGTATTTCAGAGTGTTACAGTGAGGGGTGTGGTGTATATCAGTGCAACAGGGAGGGGTGTGGGATATATCAGAGTGTTACAGTGAGGGGTGTGGGATATATCAGATTGTTAATGTGAGCGGTGTGGTGTATATCAGAGTGTTACAGTGAGGGGTGTGGGGTATATCAGAGTGTTACAGTGAGGGGTGTGTGGTATATCAGAGTGTTACAGTAAGGGGTGTGGGATATATCATAGTGTTACAGTGAGGGGTGTGGGGTATATCAGAGTGTTACTGTGAGGGGTGTGGGGTATATAAGAGTGTTACAGTGAGGTGTGTGGGGTATATCAGAGTGTTACAGTGAGAGGTGAGTAATATATCAGAGTGTTACAGTGAGGGGTGTGGGGTATATCAGAGAGGTACAGTGAGGGGTGAGGGATATAACAGAGTGTACATTGAGGGGTGTGGGGTATATAAAATTGTTACAGTGAGTGGTGTGGGATATATCAGAGTGTTACAGTGAGGGGTGTGGGGTATATCAGAGTGTTACAGTGAGGGGTGTGGGATATATCAGAGTGTTACAGTGAGGAGTGTGCGATATATCAGAGTGTTACAGTGAGGGATGTGGCGTTTATCAGAGTGTTACAGTGAGGGGTGTGGGGTATATCAGTGTAAAAGGGAGGGGTGTGGGATATATCAGATTGTTAATGTGAGTGGTGTGGGAAAAATAAGAGTGTTACAGTGAGGGGTGTGGGGTATATCAGAGTGTTACAGAGAGGGGTGTGGGGTATAAGAGTGTTACAGTGAGGGGTGTGGGATATATCATAGTGTTACAGTGAGGGGTGTGGGGTATATCAGAGTGTTACTGTGAGGGGTGTGGGGTATATAAGAGTGTTACAGTGAGGTGTGTGGGGTATATCAGAGTGTTACTGTGAGAGGTGAGGGATATAGCAGAGTGTTACAGTGAGGGGTGTGGGGTATATCAGAGAGGTACAGTGAGGGGTGTGGGATATATCAGAATATTACAGTGTGGGGTGTGGGGTATATCAAATTGTTACAGTGAGTGGTGTGGGATATATCAGAGTGTTACAGTGAGGTGTGTGGGGTATATCAGAGTGTTACAGTGTGGGGTGTGGGATATATCAGAGTGTTACAGTGAGGAGTGTGTTATATATCAGAGTGTTACAGTGAGGGGTGTCGAATATATCAGAGTGTTACAGTGAGGGGTGTTGTGTATATCAGAGTGTTACAGTTAGGGATGTGGGGTATATCAGAGTGTTACAGTGAGGGGTTTGGTGTATATCAGAGTGTTAAAGTGAGGGGTGTGGGGTATATCAGTGTTACAATGAGGGTTGTGGGATATATCAGAGTGTTACAGTGAGAGGTGTGGGATATATCAGAGTGCTATAGTGCTTCATGTGGGGTATATCAGAGTGTTACAGTGAGGGGTTTGGGGTATATCAGAGGGTTAAAGTGAGGGGTGTGGGGTATAACAGAGTGATACAGTGAGAGGTTTGGGATATATCAGAGTTTTACAGTGAGGGGTGTGGGGTATATCAGAGTGTTTCAGTGAGGGGTTTGGGGTATATCAGAGTGTTAGAGTGAGGGGAGTGGGATATATCACAGTGTTACAGTGAGGGGTGTGGGATATATCAGAGTGTTACAGTGAGGGGTGTGGGGTATAACAGAGTGTTGCAATGAGGGGTGTTGGATATATCAGAGTGTTACAGTGAGAGGTGTGGGATATATCAGAGTGTTACAGTGAGAGGTGTGGGATATATCAGAGTGTTACAGTGAGGGGTGTGGGGTATATCAGAGTGTTACAGTGAGAGGTGTGGGATATATCAGAGTGTTACAGTGAGAGGTGTGGGATATATCAGAGTGTTACAGTGAGAGGTGTGGGATATATCAGAGTGTTACAGTGAGGCGTGTCGGGTATAACAGTGTGTTACAATGAGGGCTGTGGGATATATCAGAGTGTTACTGCGAGGAGTGTGCGATATATCAGAGTGTTAGAGTGAGTGATGTGGGGTATGTCAGAGTGTTACAGTGAGGGGTGTGGGGTATATCAGAGTGTTACAGTTAGGGATGTGGGGTATATCAGTGTTACAATGAGGGTTGTGGGATATATCAGAGTGTTACAGTGAGAGGTGTGGGATATATCAGAGTGTTATAGTGCTTCATGTGGGGTATATCAGAGTGTTACAGTGAGGGGTTTGGGGTATATCAGAGGGTTAAAGTGAGTGGTGTGGAGTATAACAGTGTTACAGTGAGGGGTCTGGGATATATCAGAGTGTAACAGTGAGGGGTGTGGGATATATCAGATTGTTAATGTGAGCGGTGTGGGGTATATCAGAGTGTTACAATGAGGGGTGTGGGGTATATCAGAGTGTTACAGTGAGGGGTGTGGGATATATCATAGTGTTTCAGTGAGGGGTGTGGGGTATATCAGAGTGTTACTGTGAGGGGTGTGGGGTATATAAGAGTGTTACAGTGAGGTGTGTGGGGTATATCAGAGTGTTACAGTGAGAGGTGAGGGATATATCAGAGTGTTACAGTGAGGGGTGTGGGGTATATCAGAGAGGTACAGTGAGGGGTGTGGGATATATCAGAGTGTTACAGTGAGGGTTTTGGGGTATATCAAATTGTTACAGTGAGTGGTGTGGGATATATCAGAGTGTTATAGAGCGGCATGTGGTGTATATCAGAGTGTTACAGTGAGGGGTTTGGGGTATATCAGAGGGTTATAGTGAGGGTTGTGGGGTTTATCAGTGTTACAGTGAGGGGTGTGGGATATATCAGATTGTAACAGTGAGGGGTGTGGCCTATATCAGAGTGTTACAGTGAGGGGTGTGGGGTATATCAGAGTGTTACAGTGAGGGGTTTGGGATATATCAGAGTGTTACAGTGAGAGGTGTGGGATATATCAGAGTGTTACAGTGAGGGGTGTGTGGTATATCAGAGTTTCACAGTGAGGGGTGTGGGATATATCAGAGTGTAACAGTGAGGGGTGTGGGGTATAACAGAGTGTTACAATGAGGGGTGTGGGATATATCAGAGCGTTACAGTGAGGGGTGTGGGACATACCAGACTGTTACAGTGAGGGGTGTGGGATATATCAGAGCGTTACAGTGAGGGGTCTGCGGTATATCAGAGTGTTACAGTGAGAGGTGTGGGGTATATCAGAGTTTAAAGTGAGGGGTGTGGGATATATCAGAGTGTTACAGTGAGTAGTGTGCGATGTTTCAGAGTGTTACAGTGAGGGATGTGGGGTATATCAGAGTGTTACAGTGAGGGGTGTGGGGTATATCAATGTGTTAAAGTGAGGGCTGAAGGGTATATCAGTGTTACAGTGAGGCGTGTGGGATATATCAGAGTTTTACAGTGAGGGGTGAGGGTATATCAGAGTGTTACAGTGAGGGGTTTGGGGTATATCAGAGGGTAAAATTGATGGGTGTGGGGTATATCAGTGTTACAGTGAGGGGTGTGGAAGATATCAGAGTGTTACAGTGAGGGGTGTGGGGTATATCTGAGTGTTACAGTGAGGGGTGTGGGATATATCAGAGTGTTACAGTGAGGGGTGTGGGATATATCAGAGTGTTACAGTGAGGGTTGTGGGATATATCAGAGTGTTACAGTGAGGGGTGTGGGGTATATCAGTGTTAAAGTGAGGGGTGTGGGGTATATCAGTGTGTTACAGTGAGGGGTGTGGGATATATCAGAGTGTTACAGTGAGGGGTGTGGGGTATATCAGTGTTACAGTGAGGGGTGTGGGGTATATCAGAGTGTTACAGTGAGGGGTGTGGGATATATCAGAGTGTTACAGTGAGGTGTGTGGGGTATATCAAATTGTTACAGTGAGTGAAGTGGGATATATCAGAGTGTTACAATGAGGGGTGTGGGGTATATCAGAGTGTTACAGTGAGGGGTGTGGGGTATATCAGTGTTACAGTGAGGGGTGTGGGATATATCAGAGTGTTACAGTGAGGTGTGTGGGGTATATCAAATTGTTACAGTGAGTGGAGTGGGATATATCAGAGTGTTACAATGAGGGGTGTGGGGTATATCAGAGTGTTACAGTGTGGGGTGTGGGATATGTCAGAGTGTTACAGTGAGGGGTGTGGGATATATCAGAGTGTTACAGTGAGGAGTGTGCGATATATCAGAGTGTTACAGTGAGGCATGTGGGATATATCAGAGTGTTACAGTGAGGGGTGTGGGGTATATCAGAGTGTTACAGTGAGGGGTGTGGGGTATATCAGAGTGTTACAGTTAGGGTTGTGGGGTATATCAGTTTGTTACAGTTAGGGGATTGGGGTATATCAGAGTGTTAAAGTGATGGGTGTGGTGTATATCAGTGTTACAGTGAGGGGTGTGGGATATATCAGAGTGTTACAGTGAGGGTTGAGGGATATATCAGAGTGTTATAGTGCGGCATGTGGGGTATATCAGAGTGTTAAAGTGAGGGGTTTGGGGTATATCAGAGGGTTAAAGTGAGGGGTGTGGGGTATATCAGTGTTACAGTGAGGTGTGAGGAATATATCAGAGTGTTACAGTGAGGGGTGTGGGATATATCAGAGTGTTACAGTGAGAGGTGTGGGATATATCAGAGTGTTACAGTGAGGGGTGTGGGGTAAATCAGAGTGTTACAGTGAGGGGTGTGGGATATATCAGAGTGTTACAGTGAGAGGTGTGGGATATATCAGAGTGTTACAGTGAGGGGTGTGGGGTAAATCAGAGTGTTACAATGAGGGGTGTGGGGTATATCAGACTGTTACAGTGAGGGGTGTGGGGTATATCAGAGTGTCACAGTGAGGGGTGTGGGATATATCAGAGTGTTACAGTGAGGGGTGTGGGGTATATCAAATTGTTACAGTGAGTGGTGTGGGATATATCAGAGTGTTACAGTGAGGGGTGTGAGACATATCAGAGTGTTACAGTGAGGGGTGTGGGGTATATCAGAGTGTTACACTGAGGGGTGTGGGATATATCAGAGTGTTACAGTGAGGGGTGTGGGATATATCAGTGTGTTACAGTGAGGGGTGTGGGCTATATCAGAGTGTTACAGTGAGGGGTGTGGGGTATATCCGAGTGTTACAGTGTGGGGTGTGGGGTATATCAGTGTTACAGTGAGGGGTGTGGGATATATCAGAGTGTTACAGTGAGTGGTTTGGGGTATATCAGAGGGTTAAAGTGAGGGGTGAGGGGTATATCAGTGTTACAGTGAGGTGTGAAGGATATATCAGAGAGTTACAGTGAGGGGTGTGGTGTATATCAGAGTGTCACAGTGAGGGGTATGGGGTCTATCAGAGTGTTACAGTGAGGGATGTGGGATATATCAGATTGTTACAGTGAGGGGTGTGGGATATATCAGAGTGTTACAGTGAGGATTGTGGGTTATATCAGATTGTTACAGTGAGGGTGTGGGATATAACAGAGTGTTACAGTGAGGGATGTGCGATATATCAGAGTGTTACAATGAGGGGTGTGGGATATATCAGAGTGTTACAGTGAGGGGTGTGGGGTATATCAGAATGTTACAGTGAGTGGTGTGGGATATATCAGAGTGTTACAGTGAGGGGTGTGGCATATATCAGAAGTGTTACAGTGAGGGA
This sequence comes from Cetorhinus maximus, assembly GCF_964194155.1. Lineage (NCBI taxonomy): Eukaryota > Metazoa > Chordata > Chondrichthyes > Lamniformes > Cetorhinidae > Cetorhinus > Cetorhinus maximus. Next base: position 65,252 of record NW_027597048.1, read on the forward strand.
TGTGGGATATATCAGAGTGTTACAATGAGGGGTGTGGGATATATCAGAGTGTTACAGTGAGGGGTGTGGGGTATATCAGAGTGTTACAGTGGGTGCTGTGGGATATATCAGAGTGTTACAGTGAGGGGTGTGGGATATATTAGAGTTTTACAGTGAGGTGTGTGGGATATATCAGAGTGTTACAGTGAGGGGAGTGGGATATTTCAGAGTGTTACAGTGAGGAGTGTGCGCTATATCAGATTGTTACAGTGAGGGGTGTGGGATAAATCAGAGTGTTACAGTGAGGGGTGTGGGGTATATCAGAGTGTTACAGTGAGGGGTGAGGGATATAGCAAAGTGTTACAGTGAGGGGTGTGGGTTATATCAGAGTGATACAGTGAGGGGTGTGCGATATATCAGAGTGTTACAGTGAGGGGTGTGGGGTATATCAGAGTGTTACAGTGAGGGGTGTTGGGTATATCAGAGTGTTACAGTGAGGGATGTGGGGTATATCAGAGTGTTAAAGTGTGGGGTGTGGGGACTATCGGAGCGTTACAGTGAGGGGTGTGGGATATATCAGAGTGTTACAGGGAGGGGTGTGGGGTATATCAGAGTGTTACAGTGAGGGGTGTGGGGTATATCAGAGTGTCACAGTGAGGGGTGTGGGATATATCAGAGTGTTACAGTGAGGGGTGTGGGATATATCAGAGTGTTACAGTGAGGGGTGTGGGGTATATCTGAGTGTCACAGTGAGGGCTGTGGGGTATATCAGAGTGTTACAGTGAGGGGTGTGGGATATATCAGAGTGTTACAGTGAGGGGTGTGGTATATCAGAGGGTTACAGTGAGGGGTGTGGGGTATATCAGAGTGTTACAGTGAGGGGTGTGGGTTATATCAGAGTGTTACAGTGAGGGTTGTGGGGTATATCAGAGTGTTACAGTGAGGGGTGTGGGATATATCAGAGTGTTACAGTGAGGGGTGTGGGATATATCAGAGTGTTACAGTGAGGGGTGTGTGGTATATCAGAGTGTTACAGTGAGGGGTGTGGGACATATCAGAGTGTTACAGTGAGGGGTGTGGGGTATATCAGAGTGTTACAGTGAGGGGTGTGGGGTATATCAGAGTGTTACAGTGAGGGTTGTGGGGTATATCAGAGTGTTACAGTGAGGGGTGTGGGGTATATCAGAGTGTTACAGTGTGGGACAGAAACAGAATTCGCTGGAAAAACTCAGCAGATCTGGGAGCATCGGTGGAGAAGAAAAGAGTCGACATTTCCAGTCCTCATGACCCTTCGGCAGAACTGAGTATAGTTAGGAGAGGGGTGAAATATAAGCTTATTTAAGGTAGGGGGTGGGGAGAGAGGGAAGTTGAGGGTGGGGGTGGTTGTAGGGATAAGCAAGCAGTGAAAGGAGCATGTAATCAAAAGATGTCACAGACAAAAGGATCAAAGAGGTGTTGAAGGTGGTGATATTATCTAAGAAAAGTGCTAATTAAGAATGGATGGCAGGACACTCAAGGTACAGCTCTAGTGGGGTTGGGGTGGAAAGACTGACAAGGTATTAGTTGTAGATTTAAAAATAATGGAAATAGGTAGGTAAAGTAAAATCTATATTTTACACTTTACAGCCTTCCGGGCTGAATATTGAATTCAACAACTTTAGATCTTGAACTCCCTCCCCCCATCCCCACCCCCTTTCCGTTTCTTCCCCCTCCCTTTTGTTTATTCCAATCATTTATATAGATTTTTCTTTTCCCACCTATTTCCATTATTTTTAAAACTATACCTGTAATACCCGGTCAGTCTTTCCACACGACCCCCACTAGAGCTGTACCTTGAGTGTCCTGCCATCCATTCTTAATTAGCACATTCTCTTAGATAATATCACCACCTTCAACACATCTTTGATCCTTTGGTCTGTGACATCTTTTGATTATCTGCTCCTATCACTGCTTGATTATCCCAACAACCACCACACCCTCCGAAACTTCTCCCACCCCACAGCTCTCCCCCAAACCCCGCCAGCCCACAGAGTAAACCAGATTATATTTCACCCTCTCCTAATTATAGTCAGTTTTGCTGAAGGGTAATGAGGACACAAAATATCGACACTTTTCATCTCTACCGATGTTGCCAGACCCGCTCAGTATCTAGAAGTAATTCTGTTTTTGTTTTGGGTTACCAGCATCCGCAGTAGTTTTTGTTGTTACAGTGAGGGGTGTGGGATAAATCAGAGTGTTAAAGTGAGGGGTGTGGGATGTATCAGAGTGTTACAGTGAGGGGTGTGGGGTATATCAAATTGTTACAATGAGGGGTGTGGGGTATATCAGAGTGTTACAGTGAGGTGTGTGGGGTATATCAAATTGTTACAATGAGGGGTGTGGGGTATATCAGAGTGTTACAGTGTGGGGTGTGGGATATGTCAGAGTGTTACAGTGAGGGGTGTGGGATATATCAGAGTGTTACAGTGAGGGGTGTGGGGTATATCAGTGTTACAGTGAGGGGTGTGGGATATATCAGAGTGTTACAGTGAGGGGTGTGGGGTATATCAAATTGTTACAGTGAGTGGAGTCGGATATATCAGAGTGTTACAATGAGGGGTGTGGGGTATATCAGAGTGTTACAGTGTAGGGTGTGGGATATGTCAGAGTGTTACAGTGAGGGGTGTGGGATATATCAGAGTGTTACAGTGAGGAGTGTGCGATATATCAGAGTGTTACAGTGAGGCATGTGGGAAATATCAGAGTGTTACAGCGAGGGGTGTGGGGTATATCAGAGTGTTACAGTTAGGGGTGTGGGGTATATCAGAGTGTTACAGTTAGGGGATTGGGGTATATCAGAGTGTTAAAGTGATGGGTGTGGGGTATATCAGTGTTACAGTGAGGGGTGTGGGATATATCAGAGTGTTACAGTGAGGGTTGTGGGATATATCAGAGTGTTATAGTGCGGCATGTGGGGTATATCAGAGTGTTACAGTGAGGGGTTTGGGGTATATCAGAGGGTTAAAGTGAGGGGTGTGGGGTATATCAGTGTTACAGTGAGGTGTGAGGGATATATCAGAGTGTTACAGTGAGGGGTGTGGTGTATATCAGAGTGTTACAGTGAGGGGTGTGGGGTAAATCAGAGTGTTACAGTGAGGGGTGTGGGATATATCAGAGTGTTACAATGAGAGGTGTGGGATATATCAGAGTGTTACAGTGAGGGGTGTGTGTTATATCAGAGAGTTACAATGAGGGGTGTGGGGTATATCAGAGTGTTACAGTGAGGGGTGTGGGGTATATCATAGTGTTACAGTGAGGGGTGTGGGATATATCAGAGTGTTACAGTGAGGGGTGTGGGATATATCAGAGTGTTACAATGAGGGTTGTGGGATATATCAGAGTGTTACAGTGAGAGGTGTGGGATATATCAGAGTGTTATAGTGCTTCATGTGGGGTATATCAGAGTGTTACAGTGAGGGGTTTGGGGTATATCAGAGGGTTAAAGTGAGTGGTGTGGAGTATAACAGTGTTACAGTGAGGGGTCTGGGATATATCAGAGTGTAACAGTGAGGGGTGTGGGATATATCAGATTGTTAATGTGAGCGGTGTGGGGTATATCAGAGTGTTACAATGAGGGGTGTGGGGTATATCAGAGTGTTACAGTGAGGGGTGTGGGATATATCATAGTGTTTCAGTGAGGGGTGTGGGGTATATCAGAGTGTTACTGTGAGGCGTGTGGGGTATATAAGAGTGTTACAGTGAGGTGTGTGGGGTATATCAGAGTGTTACAGTGAGAGGTGAGGGATATATCAGAGTGTTACAGTGAGGGGTGTGGCGTATATCAGAGAGGTACAGTGAGGGGTGTGGGATATATCAGAGTGTTACAGTGAGGGGTTTGGGGTATATCAAATTGTTACAGTGAGTGGTGTGGCATATATCAGAGTGTTATAGAGCGGCATGTGGTGTATATCAGAGTGTTACAGTGAGGGGTTTGGGGTATATCAGAGGGTTATAGTGAGGGTTGTGGGGTTTATCAGTGTTACAGTGAGGGGTGTGGGATATATCAGATTGTAACAGTGAGGGGTGTGGCCTATATCAGAGTGTTACAGTGAGGGGTGTGGGGTATATCAGAGTGTTACAGTGAGGGGTTTGGGATATATCAGAGTGTTACAGTGAGAGGTGTGGGATATATCAGAGTGTTACAGTGAGGGGTGTGTGGTATATCAGAGTTTCACAGTGAGGGGTGTGGGATATATCAGAGTGTAACAGTGAGGGGTGTGGGGTATAACAGAGTGTTACAATGAGGGGTGTGGGATATATCAGAGCGTTACAGTGAGGGGTGTGGGACATACCAGACTGTTACAGTGAGGGGTGTGGGATATATCAGAGCGTTACAGTGAGGGGTCTGCGGTATATCAGAGTGTTACAGTGAGAGGTGTGGGGTATATCAGAGTTTAAAGTGAGGGGTGTGGGATATATCAGAGTGTTACAGTGAGTAGTGTGCGATGTTTCAGAGTGTTACAGTGAGGGATGTGGGGTATATCAGAGTGTTACAGTGAGGGGTGTGGGGTATATCAATGTGTTAAAGTGAGGGCTGAGGGGTATATCAGTGTTACAGTGAGGCGTGTGGGATATATCAGAGTTTTACAGTGAGGGGTGAGGGTATATCAGAGTGTTACAGTGAGGGGTTTGGGGTATATCAGAGGGTAAAATTGATGGGTGTGGGGTATATCAGTGTTACAGTGAGGGGTGTGGGAGATATCAGAGTGTTACAGTGAGGGGTGTGGGGTATATCAGAGTGTTACAGTGAGGGGTGTGGGATATATCAGAGTGTTACAGTGAGGGGTGTGGGATATATCAGAGTGTTACAGTGAGGGTTGTGGGATATATCAGAGTGTTACAGTGAGGGGTGTGGGGTATATCAGTGTTAAAGTGAGGGGTGTGGGGTATATCAGTGTGTTACAGTGAGGGGTGTGGGATATATCAGAGTGTTACAGTGAGGGGTGTGGGGTATATCAGTGTTACAGTGAGGGGTGTGGGGTATATCAGAGTGTTACAGTGAGGGGTGTGGGATATATCAGAGTGTTACAGTGAGGTGTGTGGGGTATATCAAATTGTTACAGTGAGTGAAGTGGGATATATCAGAGTGTTACAATGAGGGGTGTGGGGTATATCAGAGTGTTACAGTGAGGGGTGTGGGGTATATCAGTGTTACAGTGAGGGGTGTGGGATATATCAGAGTGTTACAGTGAGGTGTGTGGGGTATATCAAATTGTTACAGTGAGTGGAGTGGGATATATCAGAGTGTTACAATGAGGGGTGTGGGGTATATCAGAGTGTTACAGTGTGGGGTGTGGGATATGTCAGAGTGTTACAGTGAGGGGTGTGGGATATATCAGAGTGTTACAGTGAGGAGTGTGCGATATATCAGAGTGTTACAGTGAGGCATGTGGGATATATCAGAGTGTTACAGTGAGGGGTGTGGGGTATATCAGAGTGTTACAGTTAGGGTTGTGGGGTATATCAGTTTGTTACAGTTAGGGGATTGGGGTATATCAGAGTGTTAAAGTGATGGGTGTGGTGTATATCAGTGTTACAGTGAGGGGTGTGGGATATATCAGAGTGTTACAGTGAGGGTTGTGGGATATATCAGAGTGTTATAGTGCGGCATGTGGGGTATATCAGAGTGTTAAAGTGAGGGGTTTGGGGTATATCAGAGGGTTAAAGTGAGGGGTGTGGGGTATATCAGTGTTACAGTGAGGTGTGAGGGATATATCAGAGTGTTACAGTGAGGGGTGTGGGATATATCAGAGTGTTACAGTGAGAGGTGTGGGATATATCAGAGTGTTACAGTGAGGGGTGTGGGGTAAATCAGAGTGTTACAGTGAGGGGTGTGGGATATATCAGAGTGTTACAGTGAGAGGTGTGGGATATATCAGAGTGTTACAGTGAGGGGTGTGGGTTATATCAGAGTGTTACAATGAGGGGTGTGGGGTATATCAGACTGTTACAGTGAGGGGTGTGGGGTATATCAGAGTGTTACAGTGAGGGGTGTGGGATATATCAGAGTGTTACAGTGAGGGGTGTGGGGTATATCAAATTGTTACAGTGAGTGGTGTGGGATATATCAGAGTGTTACAGTGAGGGGTGTGAGACATATCAGAGTGTTACAGTGAGGGGTGTGGGGTATATCAGAGTGTTACACTGAGGGGTGTGGGATATATCAGAGTGTTACAGTGAGGGGTGTGGGATATATCAGTGTGTTACAGTGAGGGGTGTGGGCTATATCAGAGTGTTACAGTGAGGGGTGTGGGGTATATCCGAGTGTTACAGTGTGGGGTGTGGGGTATATCAGTGTTACAGTGAGGGGTGTGGGATATATCAGAGTGTTACAGTGAGTGGTTTGGGGTATATCAGAGGGTTAAAGTGAGGGGTGAGGGGTATATCAGTGTTACAGTGAGGTGTGAAGGATATATCAGAGAGTTACAGTGAGGGGTGTGGTGTATATCAGAGTGTCACAGTGAGGGGTATGGGGTCTATCAGAGTGTTACAGTGTGGGATGTGGGATATATCAGATTGTTACAGTGAGGGGTGTGGGATATATCAGAGTGTTACAGTGAGGATTGTGGGTTATATCAGATTGTTACAGTGAGGGTGTGGGATATAACAGAGTGTTACAGTGAGGGATGTGCGATATATCAGAGTGTTACAATGAGGGGTGTGGGATATATCAGAGTGTTACAGTGAGGGGTGTGGGGTATATCAGAATGTTACAGTGAGTGGTGTGGGATATATCAGAGTGTTACAGTGAGGGGTGTGGCATATATCAGAAGTGTTACAGTGAGGGATGTGGGATATATCAGAGTGTTACAATGAGGGGTGTGGGATATATCAGAGTGTTACAGTGAGGGGTGTGGGGTATATCAGAGTGTTACAGTGGGTGCTGTGGGATATATCAGAGTGTTACAGTGAGGGGTGTGGGATATATTAGAGTTTTACAGTGAGGTGTGTGGGATATATCAGAGTGTTACAGTGAGGGGAGTGGGATATATCAGAGTGTTACAGTGAGGAGTGTGCGCTATATCAGATTGTTACAGTGAGGGGTGTGGGATAAATCAGAGTGTTACAGTGAGGGGTGTGGGGTATATCAGAGTGTTACAGTGAGGGGTGAGGGATATAGCAAAGTGTTACAGTGAGGGGTGTGGGTTATATCAGAGTGATACAGTGAGGGGTGTGCGATATATCAGAGTGTTACAGTGAGGGGTGTGGGGTATATCAGAGTGTTACAGTGAGGGGTGTTGGGTATATCAGAGTGTTACAGTGAGGGATGTGGGGTATATCAGAGTGTTAAAGTGTGGGGTGTGGGGACTATCGGAGCGTTACAGTGAGGGGTGTGGGATATATCAGAGTGTTACAGGGAGGGGTGTGGGGTATATCAGAGTGTTACAGTGAGGGGTGTGGGGTATATCAGAGTGTCACAGTGAGGGGTGTGGGATATATCAGAGTGTTACAGTGAGGGGTGTGGGATATATCAGAGTGTTACAGTGAGGGGTGTGGGGTATATCTGAGTGTCACAGTGAGGGCTGTGGGGTATATCAGAGTGTTACAGTGAGGGGTGTGGGATATATCAGAGTGTTACAGTGAGGGGTGTGGTATATCAGAGGGTTACAGTGAGGGGTGTGGGGTATATCAGAGTGTTACAGTGAGGGGTGTGGGTTATATCAGAGTGTTACAGTGAGGGGTGTGGGGTATATCAGAGTGTTACAGTGAGGGGTGTGGGGTATATCAGACTGTTACAGTGAGGGGTGTGGGGTATATCAGAGTGTTACAGTGAGGGGTGTGGGATATATCAGAGTGTTACAGTGAGGGGTGTGGGATATATCAGAGTGTTACAGTGAGGGTTGTGGGATATATCAGAGTGTTACAGTGAGGGGTGTGGGGTATATCAGTGTTAAAGTGAGGGGTGTGGGGTATATCAGTGTGTTACAGTGAGGGGTGTGGGATATATCAGAGTGTTACAGTGAGGGGTGTGGGGTATATCAGTGTTACAGTGAGGGGTGTGGGGTATATCAGAGTGTTACAGTGAGGGGTGTGGGATATATCAGAGTGTTACAGTGAGGTGTGTGGGGTATATCAAATTGTTACAGTGAGTGAAGTGGGATATATCAGAGTGTTACAATGAGGGGTGTGGGGTATATCAGAGTGTTACAGTGAGGGGTGTGGGGTATATCAGTGTTACAGTGAGGGGTGTGGGATATATCAGAGTGTTACAGTGAGGTGTGTGGGGTATATCAAATTGTTACAGTGAGTGGAGTGGGATATATCAGAGTGTTACAATGAGGGGTGTGGGGTATATCAGAGTGTTACAGTGTGGGGTGTGGGATATGTCAGAGTGTTACAGTGAGGGGTGTGGGATATATCAGAGTGTTACAGTGAGGAGTGTGCGATATATCAGAGTGTTACAGTGAGGCATGTGGGATATATCAGAGTGTTACAGTGAGGGGTGTGGGGTATATCAGAGTGTTACAGTTAGGGTTGTGGGGTATATCAGTTTGTTACAGTTAGGGGATTGGGGTATATCAGAGTGTTAAAGTGATGGGTGTGGTGTATATCAGTGTTACAGTGAGGGGTGTGGGATATATCAGAGTGTTACAGTGAGGGTTGTGGGATATATCAGAGTGTTATAGTGCGGCATGTGGGGTATATCAGAGTGTTAAAGTGAGGGGTTTGGGGTATATCAGAGGGTTAAAGTGAGGGGTGTGGGGTATATCAGTGTTACAGTGAGGTGTGAGGGATATATCAGAGTGTTACAGTGAGGGGTGTGGGATATATCAGAGTGTTACAGTGAGAGGTGTGGGATATATCAGAGTGTTACAGTGAGGGGTGTGGGGTAAATCAGAGTGTTACAGTGAGGGGTGTGGGATATATCAGAGTGTTACAGTGAGAGGTGTGGGATATATCAGAGTGTTACAGTGAGGGGTGTGGGTTATATCAGAGTGTTACAATGAGGGGTGTGGGGTATATCAGACTGTTACAGTGAGGGGTGTGGGGTATATCAGAGTGTTACAGTGAGGGGTGTGGGATATATCAGAGTGTTACAGTGAGGGGTGTGGGGTATATCAAATTGTTACAGTGAGTGGTGTGGGATATATCAGAGTGTTACAGTGAGGGGTGTGAGACATATCAGAGTGTTACAGTGAGGGGTGTGGGGTATATCAGAGTGTTACACTGAGGGGTGTGGGATATATCAGAGTGTTACAGTGAGGGGTGTGGGATATATCAGTGTGTTACAGTGAGGGGTGTGGGCTATATCAGAGTGTTACAGTGAGGGGTGTGGGGTATATCCGAGTGTTACAGTGTGGGGTGTGGGGTATATCAGTGTTACAGTGAGGGGTGTGGGATATATCAGAGTGTTACAGTGAGTGGTTTGGGGTATATCAGAGGGTTAAAGTGAGGGGTGAGGGGTATATCAGTGTTACAGTGAGGTGTGAAGGATATATCAGAGAGTTACAGTGAGGGGTGTGGTGTATATCAGAGTGTCACAGTGAGGGGTATGGGGTCTATCAGAGTGTTACAGTGTGGGATGTGGGATATATCAGATTGTTACAGTGAGGGGTGTGGGATATATCAGAGTGTTACAGTGAGGATTGTGGGTTATATCAGATTGTTACAGTGAGGGTGTGGGATATAACAGAGTGTTACAGTGAGGGATGTGCGATATATCAGAGTGTTACAATGAGGGGTGTGGGATATATCAGAGTGTTACAGTGAGGGGTGTGGGGTATATCAGAATGTTACAGTGAGTGGTGTGGGATATATCAGAGTGTTACAGTGAGGGGTGTGGCATATATCAGAAGTGTTACAGTGAGGGATGTGGGATATATCAGAGTGTTACAATGAGGGGTGTGGGATATATCAGAGTGTTACAGTGAGGGGTGTGGGGTATATCAGAGTGTTACAGTGGGTGCTGTGGGATATATCAGAGTGTTACAGTGAGGGGTGTGGGATATATTAGAGTTTTACAGTGAGGTGTGTGGGATATATCAGAGTGTTACAGTGAGGGGAGTGGGATATATCAGAGTGTTGCAGTGAGGAGTGTGCGCTATATCAGATTGTTACAGTGAGGGGTGTGGGATAAATCAGAGTGTTACAGTGAGGGGTGTGGGGTATATCAGAGTGTTACAGTGAGGGGTGAGGGATATAGCAAAGTGTTACAGTGAGGGGTGTGGGTTATATCAGAGTGATACAGTGAGGGGTGTGCGATATATCAGAGTGTTACAGTGAGGGGTGTGGGGTATATCAGAGTGTTACAGTGAGGGGTGTTGGGTATATCAGAGTGTTACAGTGAGGGATGTGGGGTATATCAGAGTGTTAAAGTGTGGGGTGTGGGGACTATCGGAGCGTTACAGTGAGGGGTGTGGGATATATCAGAGTGTTACAGGGAGGGGTGTGGGGTATATCAGAGTGTTACAGTGAGGGGTGTGGGGTATATCAGAGTGTCACAGTGAGGGGTGTGGGATATATCAGAGTGTTACAGTGAGGGGTGTGGGATATATCAGAGTGTTACAGTGAGGGGTGTGGGGTATATCTGAGTGTCACAGTGAGGGCTGTGGGGTATATCAGAGTGTTACAGTGAGGGGTGTGGGATATATCAGAGTGTTACAGTGAGGGGTGTGGTATATCAGAGGGTTACAGTGAGGGGTGTGGGGTATATCAGAGTGTTACAGTGAGGGGTGTGGGTTATATCAGAGTTTTACAGTGAGGGGTGTGGGGTATATCAGAGTGTTACAGTGAGGGGTGTGGGATATATCAGAGTGTTACAGTGAGGGGTGTGGGATATATCAGAGTGTTACAGTGAGGGGTGTGTGGTATATCAGAGTGTTACAGTGAGGGGTGTGGGACATATCAGAGTGTTACAGTGAGGGGTGTGGGGTATATCAGAGTGTTACAGTGAGGGGTGTGGGGTATATCAGAGTGTTACAGTGAGGGTTGTGGGGTATATCAGAGTGTTACAGTGAGGGGTGTGGGGTATATCAGAGTGTTACAGTGTGGGACAGAAACAGAATTCGCTGGAAAAACTCAGCAGATCTGGGAGCATCGGTGGAGAAGAAAAGAGTCGACATTTCCAGTCCTCATGACCCTTCGGCAGAACTGAGTATAGTTAGGAGAGGGGTGAAATATAAGCTTATTTAAGGTAGGGGGTGGGGAGAGAGGGAAGTTGAGGGTGGGGGTGGTTGTAGGGATAAGCAAGCAGTGATAGGAGCAGATAATCAAAAGATGTCACAGACAAAAGGATCAAAGAGGTGTTGAAGGTGGTGATATTATCTAAGAAAAGTGCTAATTAAGAATGGATGGCAGGACACTCAAGGTACAGCTCTAGTGGGGTTGGGGTGGAAAGACTGACAAGGTATTAGTTGTAGATTTAAAAATAATGGAAATAGGTAGGTAAAGTAAAATCTATATTTTACACTTTACAGCCTTCCGGGCTGAATATTGAATTCAACAACTTTAGATCTTGAACTCCCTCCCCCCATCCCCACCCCCTTTCCGTTTCTTCCCCCTCCCTTTTGTTTATTCCAATCATTTATATAGATTTTTCTTTTCCCACCTATTTCCATTATTTTTAAAACTATACCTGTAATACCCGGTCAGTCTTTCCACACGACCCCCACTAGAGCTGTACCTTGAGTGTCCTGCCATCCATTCTTAATTAGCACATTCTCTTAGATAATATCACCACCTTCAACACATCTTTGATCCTTTGGTCTGTGACATCTTTTGATTATCTGCTCCTATCACTGCTTGATTATCCCAACAACCACCACACCCTCCGAAACTTCTCCCACCCCACAGCTCTCCCCCAAACCCCGCCAGCCCACAGAGTAAACCAGATTATATTTCACCCTCTCCTAATTATAGTCAGTTTTGCTGAAGGGTAATGAGGACACAAAATATCGACACTTTTCATCTCTACCGATGTTGCCAGACCCGCTCAGTATCTAGAAGTAATTCTGTTTTTGTTTTGGGTTACCAGCATCCGCAGTAGTTTTTGTTGTTACAGTGAGGGGTGTGGGATAAATCAGAGTGTTAAAGTGAGGGGTGTGGGATGTATCAGAGTGTTACAGTGAGGGGTGTGGGGTATATCAAATTGTTACAATGAGGGGTGTGGGGTATATCAGAGTGTTACAGTGAGGTGTGTGGGGTATATCAAATTGTTACAATGAGGGGTGTGGGGTATATCAGAGTGTTACAGTGAGGTGTGTGGGGTATATCAAATTGTTACAATGAGGGGTGTGGGGTATATCAGAGTGTTACAGTGTGGGGTGTGGGATATGTCAGAGTGTTACAGTGAGGGGTGTGGGATATATCAGAGTGTTACAGTGAGGGGTGTGGGGTATATCAGTGTTACAGTGAGGGGTGTGGGATATATCAGAGTGTTACAGTGAGGGGTGTGGGGTATATCAAATTGTTACAGTGAGTGGAGTCGGATATATCAGAGTGTTACAATGAGGGGTGTGGGGTATATCAGAGTGTTACAGTGAGGGGTGTGGGATATATCAGAGTGTTACAGTGAGGAGTGTGCGATATATCAGAGTGTTACAGTGAGGCATGTGGGAAATATCAGAGTGTTACAGCGAGGGGTGTGGGGTATATCAGAGTGTTACAGTTAGGGGTGTGGGGTATATCAGAGTGTTACAGTTAGGGGATTGGGGTATATCAGAGTGTTAAAGTGATGGGTGTGGGGTATATCAGTGTTACAGTGAGGGGTGTGGGATATATCAGAGTGTTACAGTGAGGGTTGTGGGATATATCAGAGTGTTATAGTGCGGCATGTGGGGTATATCAGAGTGTTACAGTGAGGGGTTTGGGGTATATCAGAGGGTTAAAGTGAGGGGTGTGGGGTATATCAGTGTTACAGTGAGGTGTGAGGGATATATCAGAGTGTTACAGTGAGGGGTGTGGTGTATATCAGAGTGTTACAGTGAGGGGTGTGGGGTAAATCAGAGTGTTACAGTGAGGGGTGTGGGATATATCAGAGTGTTACAATGAGAGGTGTGGGATATATCAGAGTGTTACAGTGAGGGGTGTGTGTTATATCAGAGTGTTACAATGAGGGGTGTGGGGTATATCAGAGTGTTACAGTGAGGGGTGTGGGGTATATCATAGTGTTACAGTGAGGGGTGTGGGATATATCAGAGTGTTACAGTGTGTAGTGTGGGATATATCAGAGTGTTACAGTGAGGGGTGTGGGATATATCAGAGTGTTACAGTGAGGGGTGTGGGATATATCAGAGTGTTACAGTGAGGGGTGTGGGATATATCAGAGTGATACAGTGAGGGGTGTGGGGTATATCAGAGTGTTACAGTGAGGGGTGTGGGGTATATCAGTGTTACAGTGAGGGGTTTGGGGTATATCAGTGTTACAGTGAGGTGTGTGGGGTATATCAGAGTGTTACAGTGAGTGGTGTGGGGTATATCAGAGTGTTACAGTGAGGGGTGTAGCATATATCAGTGTTACAATGAGGGGTGTGGGATATATCAGAGTGTTACAGTGAGGGGTGCGGGATATATCAGAGTGTTACAGTGAGGGGTGTGGGATATATCAGAGTGTTACAGTGAGGGGTGTGGGATACATCAGAGTGTTAATTGAGGGGTGTGGGGTATATCAGAGTGTTACAGTGAGGGGTGTTGGTTATATCAGAGTGTTACAGTGAGGGGTGTGGGGTATATAAGAGTGTTACTGTGAGGGGTGTGTGGTATATCAGAGTGTTACAGTGAGGGGTGTGGAGTATATCAGAGTGTTATAGTGAGGGGTGTGGGGTATATAAGAGTGTTACTGTGAGGGGTGTGTGGTATATCAGAGTGTTACAGTGAGTGCTTTGGGATATATCAGAGTGTTTAAGTGAGCAATGCTGGGTATATCTGAGTGTTACAATGAGGGGTGTGGCGGTATACCAGTGTTACAGTGAGTGGTGTGGGGTATCTGAAAGTGTTACAGTGAGGGTTGTGGGGTATATAAGAGTGTTACTGTGAGGGGTGTGGGGTATATCAGAGTGTTACAGTGAGGGGTGTGGTGTATATCAGAGTGTTACAGTGAGGGGCGTGGGATATATCAGAGTGTAACAGTGAGGGGTGTTGGGTATATCAGAGTGTTACTGTGAGGGGTGTGGGGTATATCAGAGTGTTAAAGTGAGGGTTTTGGGTTATATCAGAGTGTTACAGAGAGGGCTGAGGGATATATCAGAGAGTTACAGTGAGGGGTGTGGGATATATCAGAGTGTTACAGTGAGGGGTGTGGGATATATCAGAGTGTTACAATGAGGGTTGTCGGGTGAATCAGAGTTTTCAATGAGGGGTGTGGGGTGTATCAGAGTGTTACAGTGAGGGGTGTGGGGTATATCAGAGTGTTACTGTGAGGGATGTGGGGTATATCAGCGTGTTACAGTGATGGGTGTGGGATATATCAGAGTTTTACAGTGAGGGGTGTGGGATATATCAGATTGTTACAGTGAGAGGTGTCGTGTATATCATAGTTACAGTGAGTGGTGTGGGATATATAAGAGTGTTACATTGGGTGGTGTGGGATATATCAGAGTGTTACATTGAGTGGTGTGGGGTATTTCAGAGTGTTACAGTGAGTGGTGTGGGGTATATCAGAGTGTTACAGTGAGGGGTGTGGGGTATATCAGAGTGTTACATAAGGTGTGTGGGATATATTAGAGTGTTACAGTGAGGGGTGTGGGATATATCAGAGTGTTACAGTGAGGGGTGTCGGTTATATCAGAGTGTTACAGTGAGGGCTGAGCGATATATCAGAGTGTTACAAGGAGGGGTGTGGGGTTTATCAGCGTGTTTCAGTGATGGTTGTGGGATATATCAGAGTGTTACAGTGAGGGGTGTGGGATATATCAGAGTGTTACAGTGAGGGCTGTAGGATATATCAGAGTGTTACAGTGAGGTGTGTGGGGTATATCATTGTTACAGTGAGGGGTGTGGTAAATATCAGAGTTTTACAGTGAGGGGTGTGGGGTATATCAGAGTGTTACAGTGAGGAGTGCGGGATATATCAGAGTGTTACAGTGAGGGGTGTGGGGTATATCAGAGTGATACAGTGAGTGGTGTGGGGTATATCAGAGCGTTTCAGTGAGGAGTATAAGGTATATCAGAGTGTTACAGTGAGGGGTGTGGGATATATCACAGTGTTACAGTGAGGGGTGAGGGGTATATCAGATTTTTACAGTGAGGGGTGTGTGATATATCAGAGTGTTACAGTGAGGGGTGTGGGGTATATCAAATTGTTACAGTGAGGGGTGTGGGGTATACCAGAGTGTTACAGTGAGGGGTGTGAAGTATATCAGAGTGTTACAGTGAGGGGTGTGGGATATATCAGAGTGTTACAGTGAGGGGTGTGGGGTATATCAGGGTGTTACAGTGAGGGGTGTGGGGTATATCAGATTGTTACAGTGAGGGGTGTGGGGTATATCAGAGTGTTAAAATGAGGGGTGTGCGGTATATCAGATTGTTACAGTGAGGGGTTTGTGGTATATCAGAGTGTTACAGTGAGGGGTGTGGGGTATATCAGAGTGTTACAGTGAGGGGTGTGGGGTATATCAGAGTGTTACAGTGAGGGGTGTGGGATATATCAGAGTGTAACAGTGAGGGGTGTGGGGTATATCAGAGTGTTACAGTGAGCGGTGTGGGGTATATCAGAGTGTTACAGTGAGGGGTGTGGGGTATATCAGAGTGTTACAGTGAGAGGTTTGCGTTATATCAGAGTGTTACAGTGAGTGGTGTGGCGTATGTCAGAGTGTTACATAAGGTGTGTGGGATATATCAGAGCGTTACTGTGAGGGGTGTGGGGTATATCAGCGTGTTACACTGATGGGTGTGGGACATATCAGATTGTTACAGTGAGGGGTGTGTGGTATATCATTGTTAGAGTGAGGGGTGTGGGGTATATCATAGTGTTACAGTGAGGGGTGTGGGATATATCAGAGTGTTATAGTGAGGGGTGTGGGATATATCAGAGTGTTACAGTGAATGGTGTGGGGTATATCAGAGTGTTACAGTGAGGGGTGTGGGATATATTAGAGTGTTACAGTGAGGGGTGTGGGGTATATCAGAGTGTTGCATAAGGTGTGTGGGATATATCTGAGTGTTACAGTGAGGGGTGTGGGGTATATCAGAGTGTTACATAAGGTGTGTGGGATATTTCAGAGTGTTACAGTGAGGGGTGTGGGTTATATCAGAGTGTTACAGTGAGGGGTGTCGGGTATATCAGAGTGTTACAGTGAGGGGTGTATGGTATAACAGTGTTTTACAGTGAGGGGTGTGTGATATATCAGAGCGTTACAATGAGGGGTGTGGGGTTTATCAGAGTGTTACTGTGAGGGGTGTGGGGTATATCAGCGTGTTACAGTGATGGTTGTGCGATATATCAGAGTGTTACAGTGAGGGGTGTGGGGTATATCAGAGTGTTACAGTGAGGGGCGTGGGGAATATCAGAGTGTTATAGTGAGGGGTGTGGGATATATCAGAGTGTTACAGTTAGGGGTGTGGGGTATATCAGAGTGTTACAGTGAGGGGTGTGCGGTATATCAGATTGTTACAGTGAGGGGTGTGGGGTTGATCAGAGTATGACAATGAGTGGTGTGGGGTATATCAGATTTTTACGGTGAGGGTTGTGGCGTATATCAGAGTGTTACAGTAAGGGCTGTGGGGTAAATCAGAGTGTTACAGTGAGCGGTGTGGGGTCTATCAGAGTGTTACAGTGAGGGGTGTGGGATATATCAGAGTGTTTCAGTGAGGGGTGTGGGATATATCAGAGTGTTACAGTGAGGGGTGTGAGGTATATCAGAGTGTTACAGTGAGTGGTGAGGGATATATCAGAGTGTTACAGTGAGGGGTGTGGGTTATATCAGAGTGTTACAGTGAGGGGCGTGGGGGATATCAGGGTGTTACAGTGAGGGGTGTGGTGTATATCAGAGTGTTACAGTGAGGGGTGTGGGTTATATCAGAGTGTTACAGTGAGGGGTGTGGGGTATATCAGTGTTACAGTGATTGGTGTGGGATATATCAGAGTGTTACAGTGAGGTGTGTCGGGTATATCAGAGTGTTACAGTGAGGGGTGTGGGGTATATCAGAGTGTTACAGTGAGGGGTGTGTGATATATCAGAGTGTTAAAATGAGGGGTGTGGAATATATCAGAGTGTTACAGTGAGGTGTGTGGGATATATCAGAGTGTTAAAATGAGGGGTGTGGGAAATATCAGAGTGTTACAGTGATGGGTGTCGTGTTTATCAGAGTGTTACAGTGAGGGGTGTATGGTATATCAGTTTGTTACAGTGAGAGGTGTGTGATATATCAGAGTGTTACAGTGATGTTTGTGGGATTTATCAGAGTGTTACAGTGAGGGCTGTAGGTTATATCAGAGTGTTACAGTGAGGGGTGTGGGGTATATCATTGTTACAGTGAGGCTTGTGGGATATATCAGAGTGTTACAGTGAGGGATGTGGGGCATATCAGAGTGTTACAGTGAGGAGTGTGGGATATATCAGAGAGTTACAGTGAAGGGTGTGGGGTATATCAGAGTGTTACAGTGAGTGGTGTGGTGTATATCAGAGCATTACAGTGAGGAGTATGAGGTATATCAGAGTGTTACAGTGAGGGGTGTGGACTATATCAGAGTGTTACAGTGAGGGGTGTGGGGTATATCAGATTGTTACAGTGAGGGGCGTGGGGTATATCAGAGTGTTACAGTGAGGGGTGTGGGGTATATCAGATTGTTACAGTGAGGGGTGTGGGGTATATCAGATTGTTACAGTGAGGGGTGTGGAATATATCAGAGTGTTACAGTGAGCGCTGTGGGATATATCAGAGTGTTACAGTGATGGATGTGGGGTATATCAGATTGTTACAGTGAGGGGTGTGGGGTATATCAGAGTGTTACAGTGTGGGGTGTGGGGTCTATCAGAGTGTTACAGTGAGGGGTGTGGGATATATCAGAGTGTTACAGTGAGAGGTGTGGGGTATATCAGGGTGTTACAGTGAGGGGTGTGGGGTATATCAGATTGTTACAGGGACGGGCGTGGGGTATATCATAGTGCTACAATGAGGTGTGTGGGGTATATCAGATTGTTATAGTGAGGGGTGTGGTGTATATCAGAGTGTTACAGTGAGGGGTGTGGGATATATCAGAGTGTTACAGTGAGGGGTGTGGGATATGTCAGAGTGTTACAGTGAGGGGTGTGGGGTATATCAGAGTGTTACAGTGAGGGGTGTGGGATATATCAGAGTGTTACAGTGAGGGGTGTGGGATATATCAGAGTGTTACAGTGAGGGGTGTGGGGTATATCAGAGTGTTACAGTGAGGGGTGTGGGATATATCAGAGTGTTACAGTGAGGTGTGTGGGGTATATCAGAGTGTTACAGTGAGCGGTGTGGGGTATATCAGAGTGTTACAGTGACGGGTGTGGGATATATCAGAGTGTTACAGTGAGGGGTGTGGGTTATATCAGAGTGTTACAGTGAGTGGTGTGGCATATATCAGAGTGTTACAGTGAGGGGTGTGGGATATATCAGAGTGTTACAGTGAGGGGCGTGGGGTATATCAGAGTGTTACAGTGAGGGGTGTGGGGTATATCAGTGTTACAGTGAGTGGTGTGGGATATATCAGAGTGTTACAGTGAGGTGTGTGATATATCAGAGTGTTACAGTGAGGGGTGTCGGGTATATCAGTGTTTCACAGTGAGGGGTGTGGGATATATCAGAGTGTTACTGTGAGGAGTGTGGGGAATATCAGAGTGTTACAGTGATGGGTGTGTGATATATCAGAATGTTACGGTGAGGGGTGTGGATAAATCAGAGTGTTACTGTGAGGGGTGTGGGGTATATCAGAGTGTTACATTGAGAGGTGTGGGATATATCAGAGTGTTACAGTGAGGGGTGTGGGGTATATCAGAGTGTTTCAGTGAGGTGTGTGGGATATATCAGATTGATACAGTGGGGGGTGTGGTGTATATCAGAGTGTTAAAGTGAGGGGTGTGGGATATATCAGGGTGTTACTTTGAGGGGTGTGGGATATATCAGAGTGTTACTGTGCGGGGTGTGGGGCATATCAGAGTGTTACAGTGATGGGTGAGGGATATATCAGAGTGTTCCAGTGAGGGGTGAGGGGTATATCAGAGTGTTACAGTGAGGGGTGTGGGATATATCGGCGTGTTACAGTGAGGGGTGTGGTGTATATCACAGTGTTACATTGAGGGGTGTGGGGTATATCAGAGTGTTACAGTGAGTGGTGTGGGGTATATCGGAGTGTTACAGTGAGTGGCGTGGGGCATATCAGAGCGTTACAGTGAGGAGTATGAGGTATATCAGAGTGTTACAGTGAGGGGTGTGGGGTATATCAGAGTGTACAGCGAGGGGTGTAGTGCATATCAGAGTGTTACAGTGAGGGGTGTGGGTTATATCAGAGTGTTACAGTGAGCGATTTGGGCTATATCAGGGTGTTACAGTGAGGGGTGTGCGATAAATCAGAGTGTTACAGTGAGGGGCGTGGGGTTTATCAGAGTGTTACAGTGTGGGGTGTGGGTTATATCAGAGTGTTACATGAGTGGTGTGGGATATATCAGAGTGTTACAGTGAGGGGTGTAGATTATATCAGAGTGTTACAGTGAGGGGTGTGGGATATATCAGAGTGTTATAGTGCGGCTTGTGGGTATATCAGAGTGTTACAGTGAGTGGTTTGGGGTATATCAGAGGGTTAAACTGAGGGGTGTGGGATATATCAGAGTGCTACAGTGAGGGGTCTGTGATATATCAGAGGGTTACAGTGAGGGGTGTGGGGTATATCAGAGTGTTACAGTGAGGGTTGTGGGGTATATCAGAGTGTTACAGTGAGGGGTGTGGGGTATAACAGAGTGTTACAATGAGGGGTGAGGGATATATTAGAGTGTTACAGTGAGGGGTGTGGGGTATAACAGAGTGTTACAATGAGGGGTGAGCGGTATATCAGAGTGTTGCAGTGAGGGGTGTGGGATATATCAGAGTGTTACAGTGAGGGGTGTGGGGTATAACAGACTGTTACAGTGAGGGGTGTGGGGTATAACAGACTGTTACAGTGAGGGGTGTGGGGTATATCAGAGTGTTACAGTGAGGGGTGTGGGATATATCAGAGTGTTGCAGTAAGGGGTTTGGGGTATATCAGTGTTAAAGTAGGGGTGTGGGGTATATCTGTGTTACAGTGAGGGGTGTGGGATATATCAGAGTTTTACAGTGATGGGTGTGGGATTTGTCAGAGTGTTACAGTGTGGGGTGTGGGGTATATCAGAGTGTTACAGTGAGGGCTTGTCGTATATCAGAGGTTTAAAGTGAGGGGTGTGGGGTATATCAGTGTTACAGTGAGGGGTGTGTGTTCTATCTGAGTGTTTCAGTGACGGGTGTGGGTTATATCAGAGTGTTTCAGTGAGGGGTGTGGGTTATATCAGAGTGTTACAGTGATGGGTTTGGGATATATCAGAGTGTTACAGTGAGGGGTGTGGAGTATATCAGAGTGTTACAGTGAGGGGTGCGGGATATATCAGAGTGTTACATTGAGAGGTGTGGGGTGTAACAGAGTGTTACAGTGCGGGGTGTTGGATATATCAGAGTGTTACAGTGAGGGGTGTGGGATATATCAGACTGTTACAGTGAGGGGTGTGGGGTATATAAGATTATTACAGTGAGGGGTGAGGGGTATGTCAGAGTATTACAGTGAGGGGTGTGGGATATTTCAGAGTGTTACAGTGAGGGGTGTGGGATATATCAGAGTGTTAGAGTGAGGGGTGTGGGATATTTCAGAGTGTTACAGTGAGGGGTGTGGGATATATCAGAGTGTTTCAGTGAGGGGTGTGGCGTATATCAGAGTGTTACAGTGAGGTGTGTGGGGTATATCTGATTGTTACACTGAGGGGTGTGGGGTATCTCAGTGTGTTACAGTGAGGGGTGTGGTATATCTCAGATTGTTACAGTGAGGGGTGTGGGATATATCAGAGAGTGTTACAGTGAGGGGTGTGGGGTATATCAGAGTTTTACAATGAAAGGTGTGGGATATATCACAGTGTTACTGTGAGGGGAGTGGGATATATCAGATTGTTAATTTGAGTGGTGTGGGGTATATCAGAGTGTTACAGTGAATGGTGTGGGGTATATCAGAGTGTTACACTGAGGCGTGTGGGGTATATCAGAGTGTTACAGTGAGGGCTGTGGGATATATCAGAGTGTTACAGTGAGGTGTGTCGGGTATATCAGAGTGTTACAGTGAGTGGTTTGGGATATATCAGACTGTTATAATGAGGGGTGTGTGATATATCAGAGTGTTACAGTGAGGGGTGTGGATATATCAGTCTGTTATAATGAGGGGTGTGTGATATATCAGAGTGTTACAGTGAGGGGTGTGGATATATCAGAGTGTTACAGTGAGCGGTGTGGGATATATCAGAGTGTTGCAGTGAGGGGTGTGGGGTATATCAGAGTGTTACAGTGAGGGGTCTGTGATATATCAGAGTGTCACAGTGAGGTGTGTCGGGTATATCAGAGTGTTACAGTGACGGGTTTGGGGTATATCAGAGGGTTAAAGTGAGGGGTGTGTGTTATATCAATGTTACAGTGAGGGGTGTGGGGTATATCAGAGTGTTACAGTGAGGGGTGTGGGATATATCAGAATGTTTCAGTGAGGGGTTTGGGATATAACAGAGTGTTACAATGAGGCGTGTGGGATATATCAGAGTGTTACAGTGAGGGGTGTGGGATATACAAGACTGTTACAGTGAGGGGTGTGGGGTATATCAGAGTGTTACAGTGAGGGGTGTGGGGTATATCAGAGTGTTACAGTGAGGGTTGTGGGGTATATCAGAGTGTTACAGTGTGGGGTGTGGGATATATCAGAGTGTTACAGTGAGGAGCGTGCGATATATCAGAGTGTTACAGTGAGGGATGTGGGGTATATCAGAGTGTTACAGTGAGGTGTTTGGGGTATATCAGCATGTTACAGTGAGGGGTTTGGGGTATATCAGAGTGTTAAAGTGAGTGGTGAGGGGCATATCAGTGTTACAGTGAGGGGTGTGGGATATATCAGAGTTTTACAGTGTGGGTTGCGGTATATATCAAAGTGTTACAGTGAGGGGTGTGGGGTATATCAGAGTGTTACAGTGAGGGGTTTGGCGTATTTCAGAGGGTTAAAGTGAGGGGCATGGGGTATATCAGTGTTACAGTGAGGGGTGTGGGATATATCAGAGTGTTACATTGAGGGGTGTGGGTTTATCAGAGTGTTACAGTGAGAGCTGTGGAATATATCAGAGTTTTACAGTGATGGGTGTGGGACATATAAGAGTGTGACAGTGAGTGGTGTGGAGTATATCAGAGTGTTACAGTGAGGGGTGTGGGGTATATCAGAGTGTTACAGTGAGGGGTGTGGTGTATATCAGAGTGTTATAGTGAGGGGTGTGGGATATATCAGAGTGTTACAGTGAGGGGTGTGGGATTTATCAGAGTTTTACAGTGAGGGGTGTGGGGTATCTCAGAGTGTTACCGTGAGGGGTGTGTGGTATATCAGAGTGTTACAGTGAGGGGTGTGGGATATATCAGAGTGTTACAGTGAGGGGATGTGATATATCAGTCTGTTAAAATGAGGGGTGTGGGATATCACAGATTGTTACAGTGAGGGGTTTGGGAAATATCAGTGTGTTATAGTGAGTGGTGTGGGATATATCAGAGTGTTGCAGTGAGGGTTGTTGATATATCAGAGTTTTACAGTGAGGGATGTGGGGTATATCAGAGTGTTACAGTGAGCGGTGTGGTATATATCAGAGTGTTACAGTGAGGGTTGTGGGGTATATCAGAGTGTTAAAGTGAGGGGTGTGGTGTAAATCAGTGTTAAATTGAGGGTTGTGTGATATATCAGATAGTTACAGTGAGGGGTGTGGGATATATCAGAGTTTTATAATGCGGCATGTGGGGTATATCAGAGTGTTTCAGTCACGGGTTTGGGGTATATCAGAGGGTTAAAGTGAGGGGTGTGTGTTATATCAATGTTACAGTGAGGGGTGTGGGATATATCAGAGTGTTACATTGAGGGGTGTGGTGTAAATCAGAGTGTTACAGTGAGGGGTGTGGGGTTTATCAGAGTGTTACAGTGAGGGGTGTGGGGTATATCAGAGTGTTACAGTGAGGGGTGTGGGTTATATCAGAGTGTTACAGTGAGGGTTGGGGAATATATCAGAGGTTTACAGTGAGGGGTGTGGGGTATATCAGAGTGTTACAGTGAGGGGTGTGGGATATATCAGAGTGTTACAGTGAGAGCTGTGGAATATATCAGAGTTTTACAGTGATGGGTGTGGGACATATAAGAGTGTGACAGTGAGTGGTGTGGGGTATATCTGAGTGTTACAATGAGGGGTGCGTGATATATCTGATTGTTACAGTGAGGGGTGTGGATATATCAGACTGTTACAGTGAGGGGTGTGGGGTATATCAGTGTGTTACAGTGAGGTGTGTGGGGTATATCAGAGTGTTACACTGAGGGGTGTGGGATATATCAGAGTGTTACAGTGAGGGGTGTGGTATGTATCAGAGTGTTAAAGTGAGGGGTGTGGGATATATCAGAGTGTTACAGTGAGAGGTGTGGGGTATATCTGAGTGTTACAGTGAGGTGTGTGGGATATATCAGAGTGTTACAGTGAGGGGTGTGGGATATATCAGAGTGTTACAGTGAGGGGTGTGGGATATATCAGAGTGTTACAGTGAGGGGTGTGGTTTATATCAGAGTGTTACAGTGAGGTGTGTGGGATATATCAGAGTGTTACAGTGAGAGGTGTGGAATATATCAGAGTGTTACAGTGAGGGGTGTGTGATATATCAGAGGTTTACAGTGAGGGTTGTGGGGTATATCAGAGTGTTACAGTGAGGTGTGTGGGGTATATCAGAGTGTTACAGTGAGTGGTGTGGGGTATTTCAGAGTGTTAAAGTGAGGGGTGTGGATATATCAGAGTGTTAAATTGAGGGGTGTGGTGTAAATCAGTGTTACAGTGAGGGTTGTGTGATATATTAGATTGTTAAAGTGAGGGGTGTGGAATATATCAGTGTGTTATAGTGCGGCTTGTGGGGTATATCAGAGTGTTTCATTGAGGGGTTTGGGGTATATCAGAGGGTTAAAGTGAGGGGTGTGGGGTATATCAGTGTTACAGTGAGGGGTGTGGGATATATCAGAGTGTTACAGTGAGGGGTGTGGAATATATCAGAGTGTTGCAGTGAGGGGTGTGGGATATATCAGAGTGTTACAGTGAGGGGTGTGGGATATATCAGAGTGTTACAGAGAGGGGTGTGGGATATATCAGAGTGTTACTGTGAGGGGTGTGGGATATATCAGAGTGTTACAGTGAGGGATGTGCGATATATCAGAGTGTTACAGTGAGGGGTTTGGCGTATTTCAGAGGGTTAAAGTGAGGGGCGTGGGGTATAACAGTGTTACAGTGAGGGGTGTGGGATATATCAGAGAGTTACAGTGAGGGGTGTGGGGTTTATCAGAATTTTAGAGTGAGGGGTGTGAGATATATCAGAGTGTAACAGTGAAGGGTGTGGGGTATATCGCAGTGTTACAGTGAGTGGTGTGGGATATATCAGAGTGTTACAGTGAGGGGTGTGCGATATATCCGAGTGTTGCAGTGAGAGGTGTGGAATATATCAGAGTGTTACAGTGAGGGGTGTGGGATATATCAGAGGTTTACAGTGAGGGTTGTGGGGTATATCAGAGTGTTACAGTGAGGTGTGTGGGGTATATCAGAGTGTTACAGTGAGTGGTGTGGGGTATTTCAGAGTGTTAAAGTGAGGGGTGTGGATATATCAGAGTGTTAAATTGAGGGGTGTGGTGTAAATCAGTGTTACAGTGAGGGTTGTGTGATATATTAGATTGTAAAAGTGAGGGGTGTGGAATATATCAGAGTGTTATAGTGCGGCTTGTGGGGTATATCAGAGTGTTTCATTGAGGGGTTTGGGGTATATCAGAGGGTTAAAGTGAGGGGTGTGGGGTATATCAGTGTTACAGTGAGGGGTGTGGGATATATCAGAGTGTTACAGTGAGGGGTGTGGAATATATCAGAGTGTTGCAGTGAGGGGTGTGGGATATATCAGAGTGTTACAGTGAGGGGTGTGGGATATATCAGAGTGTTACAGAGAGGGGTGTGGGATATATCAGAGTGTTACTGTGAGGGGTGTGGGATATATCAGAGTGTTACAGTGAGGGGTGTGCGATATATCAGAGTGTTACAGTGAGGGGTTTGGCGTATTTCAGAGGGTTAAAGTGAGTGGCGTGGGGTATATCAGTGTTACAGTGAGGGGTGTGGGATATATCAGAGTGTTACAGTGAGGGGTGTGGGGTTTATCAGAATTTTAGAGTGAGGGGTGTGCGATATATCAGAGTGTAACAGTGAGGGGTGTGGGGTATATCGCAGTGTTACAGTGAGTGGTGTGGGATATATCAGAGTGTTACAGTGAGGGGTGTGCGATATATCCGAGTGTTGCAGTGAGAGGTGTGGTGTATATCAGAGTGTTACAGTGAGGGCTGTGGGATATATCAGAGTGTTACAGTGAGGGGTGTGGGATTTATCAGAGTTTTACAGTGAGGGGTGTGGGGTATCTCAGAGTGTTACCGTGAGGGGTGTGTGGTATATCAGAGTGTTACATTGAGGGGTGTGGGATATATCAGAGTGTTACAGTGAGGGGATGTGATATATCAGTCTGTTAAAATGATGGGTGTGGGATATCACAGATTGTTACAGTGAGGGGTTTGGGAAATATCAGTGTGTTATAGTGAGTGGTGTGGGATATATCAGAGTGTTGCAGTGAGGGTTGTTGATATATCAGAGTTTTACAGTGAGGGATGTGGGGTATATCAGAGTGTTACAGTGAGCGGTGTGGTATATATCAGAGTGTTACAGTGAGGGTTGTGGGGTATATCAGAGTGTTAAAGTGAGGGGTGTGGTGTAAATCAGTGTTAAAGTGAGGGTTGTGTGATATATCAGATAGTTAAAGTGAGGGGTGTGTGTTATATCAATGTTACAGTGAGGGGTGTGGGATATATCAGAGTGTTACATTGAGGGGTGTGGTGTATATCAGAGTGTTACAGTGAGGGGTGTGGGGTTTATCAGAGTGTTACAGTGAGGGGTGTGGGGTATATCAGAGTGTTACAGTGAGGGGTGTGGTGTATATCAGAGTGTTACAGTGAGGGGTGTGGGGTTTATCAGAGTGTTACAGTGAGGGGTGTGGGGTATATCAGCGTGTTACAGTGAGGGGTGTGGGATATATCAGAGTGTTACAGTGAGAGGTGTGGAATATATCAGAGTTTTACAGTGATGGGTGTGGGACATATAAGAGTGTGACAGTGAGTGGTGTGGGGTATATCAGAGTGTTACAATGAGGGGTGCGTGATATATCTGATTGTTACAGTGAGGGGTGTGGATATATCAGACTGTTACAGTGAGGGGTGTGGGGTATATCAGAGTGTTACAGTGAGGTGTGTGGGGTATATCAGAGTGTTACACTGAGGGGTGTGCGATATATCACAGTGTTACAGTGAGGGGTGTGGTATGTATCAGAGTGTTAAAGTGTGGGGTGTGGGATATATCAGAGTGTTACAGTGAGAGGTGTGGGGTATATCAGAGTGTTACAGTGAGGTGTTTGGGATATATCAGAGTGTTACAGTGAGGGGTGTGGTGTATATCAGAGTGTTACAGTGAGGTGTGTGGTGTATATCAGAGTGTTACAGTGATGGGTGTGGTGTATATCAGAGTGTTACAGTGAGGTGTGTGGGATATATCAGAGTGTTACAGTGAGGGGTGTGGGATATATCAGAGTGTTACAGTGAGGGGTTTGGGATATATCAGTCTGTTAAAATGAGGGGTGTGGGATATCTCAGATTGTTACAGTGAGGGGTTTGGGAAATATCAGTGTGTTACAGTGAGCGGTGTGGTATATATCAGAGTGTTACAGTGAGGGTTGTGGGGTATATCAGAGTGTTAAAGTGAGGGGTGTGGTGTAAATCAGTGTTAAAGTGAGGGTTGTGTGATATATCAGATAGTTACAGTGAGGGGTGTGGGATATATCAGAGTGTTATAATGCGGCATGTTGTGTATATCAGAGTGTTACAGTGAGGGATGTGGGGTATATCAGAGTGTTACAGTGAGCGGTGTGGTATATATCAGAGTGTTACAGTGAGGGGTGTGGGGTATATCAAAGCGTTAAAGTGAGGGGTGTGTGTTATATCAATGTTACAGTGAGGGGTGTGGGATATATCAGAGTGTTACATTGAGGGGTGTGGTGTATATCAGAGTATTACAGTGAGGGGTGTGGGGTTTATCAGAGTGTTACAGTGAGGGGTGTGGGGTATATCAGAGTGTTACAGTGAGGTTTGGGGGATATATCAGAGGTTTACAGTGAGGGGTGTGGGGTATATCAGAATGTTACAGTGAGGGGTGTGGGATATACAAGACTGTTACAGTGAGGGGTGTGGGGTATATCAGAGTGTTACAGTGAGGGGTGTGGGGTATATCAGAGTTTTACAGTGAGGGTTGTGGGGTATATCAGAGTGTTACAGTGTGGGGTGTGGGATATATCAGAGTGTTACAGTGAGGAGCGTGCTATATATCAGAGTGTTACAGTGAGGGATGTGCGGTATATCAGAGTGTTACAGTGAGGTGTTTGGGGTATATCAGCATGTTACAGTGAGGGGTTTAGGGTATATCAGAGTGTTAAAGTGAGTGGTGAGGTGCATATCAGTTTTACAGTGAGGGGTGTGGGATATATCAGAGTGTTACAGTGAGGGGTGTGGATATATCAGAGTGTTACAGTGAGGGGTGTGGGGTAAATCAGAGTGTTACAGTGAGGGGTGTGGGATATATCAAAGTGTTACAGTGAGGGGTGTGGGGTATATCAGAGTGTTACAGTTTGGGGCTTGGCGTATTTCAGAGGTTTAAAGTGAGGGGCATGGGGTATATCAGTGTTACAGTGAGGGGTGTGGGATATATCAGAGTGTTACAGTGAGGGGTGTGCGTTTATCAGAGTGTTACAGTGAGGGGTGTGGAGTATATCAGAGTGTTACAGTGAGGGGTGTGGGGTATATCAGAGTGTTACAGTCAGGGGTGTGGGGTATATCAGAGTGTTACAGTGAGGGGTGTGGGGTATATCAGAGTGTTACAGAGAGGGTTGTGGGATATATCAGAGTGTTGCAGTGAGAGGTGTGGGGTATAACAGAGTGTAACAATGTGGGGTCTGGGATTTATCAGAGTATTACAGAGAGCGGTGTGGGGTATATCAGAGTGTTGCAGTGAGGGCTGTGGGATATATCAGAGTGTTACTGTGAGGCGTGTGGGATATATCAGAGTTTTACAGTGATGGGTGTGGGACATATAAGAGTATTACAGTGAGTGGTGTGGGGTATATCAGAGTGTTACAATGAGGGGTGTGTGATATATCAGATTGTTACAGTGAGGGGTGTGGATATATCAGACTGTTACAGTGATGGGTGTGGGGTATATCAGAGTGTTACAGTGAGTGGTGTGGGATTTACCAGTGTGTTACTGTGAGGGGTGTGGAGTATATCAGAGTGTTACAGTGAGGGGTGTGGGATATATCAGAGTGTTACAGTGAGGGGTGTGGTATATATCAGAGTGTTAAAGTGAGGGGTGTGGGATATATCAGAGTGTTACAGTGAGAGGTGTGGGGTATATCTGAGTGTTACCGTGAGGTGTGTGGGATATATCAGAGTGTTACAGTGAGGGGTGTGGGATATATCAGAGTGTTACAGTGAGGGGTGTGGGATATATCAGAGTGTTACAGTGAGGGGTGTGGTGTATATCAGTGGTTTACAGTGAGGGTTGTGGGGTATATCAGAGTGTTACAGTGAGGTGTGTGGGTATATCAGAGTGTTACAGTGAGGGGTGTGGGGTATTTCAGAGTGTTAAAGTGAGGGGTGTGGATATATCAGAGTGTTAAATTGAGGGGTGTGGTGTAAATCAGTGTTACAGTGAGGGTTGTGTGATATATTAGAGTGTTAAAGTGAGGGGTGTGTAATATATCAGAGTGTTATAGTGCGACTTGTGGGGTATATCAGAGTGTTTCATTGAGGGGTTTGGGGTATATCAGAGGGTTAAAGTGAGGGGTGTGGGGTATATCAGTGTTACAGTGAGGGGTGTGGGATATATCAGAGTGTTACAGTGAGAGGTGTGGGATATATCAGAGTGTTACAGTGAGGGGTGTGGGATATATCAGAGTGTTACTGTGAGGGGTCTGGGATATATCAGAGTGTTACAGTGAGGGGTGTGCGATATATCAGTGTGTTACAGTGAGGGTTTAGCGTATTTCAGAGGGTTAAAGTGAGGGGCGTGGGATATATCAGTGCTACAGTGAGGGGTGTGGGATATATCAGAGTGTTACAGTGAGGGGTGTGGTGTATATCAGAGTGTTAGAGTGAGGGGTGTGCGATATATCAGAGTGTTACAGTGAGGGGTGTGGGGTATATCGCAGTGTTACAGTGAGTGGTGTGGGATATATCAGAGTGTTACAGTGAGGGGTGTGGGGTATATCAGAGTGTTACAGTGAGGGGTGTGCGATATCTCAGAGTGTTACAGTGAAGGGTTTGGCGTATTTCAGAGGGTTCAAGTGAGGGGCGTGGTGTATATCAGTGTTACAGTGAGGGGTGTGGGATATATCAGAGTGTTACAGTGAGGGGTGTGGGGTATATCAGAATTTTAGAGTGAGGGGTGTGCGATATATCAGAGTGTTACAGTGAGGGGTGTGGGGTATATCGCAGTGTTACAGTGAGTGGTGTGGGATATATCAGAGTGTTACAGTGAGAAGTGTGGGGTATATCAGAGTGTTACAGTGAGGGGTGTGCGATATATCAGAGTGTTGCAGTGAGAGGTGTGGGGTATAACAGAGTGTTACAATGTGGGATCTGGGATTTATCAGAGTGTTAAAGTGAGGGGTGTGGTATATATCAGAGTGTTAAAGTGAGGGGTGTGGGATATATCAGAGTGTTACAGTGAGAGGTGTGGGGTATATCTGAGTGTTACCGTGAGGTGTGTGGGATATATCAGAGTGTTACAGTGAGGGGTGTGGGATATATCAGAGTGTTACAGTGAGGGGTGTGGGATATATCAGAGTGTTACAGTGAGGGGTGTGGTGTATATCAGTGGTTTACAGTGAGGGTTGTGGGGTATATCAGAGTGTTACAGTGAGGTGTGTGGGTATATCAGAGTGTTACAGTGAGGGGTGTGGGGTATTTCAGAGTGTTAAAGTGAGGGGTGTGGATATATCAGAGTGTTAAATTGAGGGGTGTGGTGTAAATCAGTGTTACAGTGAGGGTTGTGTGATATATTAGAGTGTTAAAGTGAGGGGTGTGTAATATATCAGAGTGTTATAGTGCGACTTGTGGGGTATATCAGAGTGTTTCATTGAGGGGTTTGGGGTATATCAGAGGGTTAAAGTGAGGGGTGTGGGGTATATCAGTGTTACAGTGAGGGGTGTGGGATATATCAGAGTGTTACAGTGAGAGGTGTGGGATATATCAGAGTGTTACAGTGAGGGGTGTGGGATATATCAGAGTGTTACTGTGAGGGGTCTGGGATATATCAGAGTGTTACAGTGAGGGGTGTGCGATATATCAGAGTGTTACAGTGAGGGTTTAGCGTATTTCAGAGGGTTAAAGTGAGGGGCGTGGGATATATCAGTGCTACAGTGAGGGGTGTGGGATATATCAGAGTGTTACAGTGAGGGGTGTGGGGTATATCAGAGTGTTAGAGTGAGGGGTGTGCGATATATCAGAGTGTTACAGTGAGGGGTGTGGGGTATATCGCAGTGTTACAGTGAGTGGTGTGGGATATATCAGAGTGTTACAGTGAGGGGTGTGGGGTATATCAGAGTGTTACAGTGAGGGGTGTGCGATATCTCAGAGTGTTACAGTGAAGGGTTTGGCGTATTTCAGAGGGTTCAAGTGAGGGGCGTGGTGTATATCAGTGTTACAGTGAGGGGTGTGGGATATATCAGAGTGTTACAGTGAGGGGTGTGGGGTATATCAGAATTTTAGAGTGAGGGGTGTGCGATATATCAGAGTGTTACAGTGAGGGGTGTGGGGTATATCGCAGTGTTACAGTGAGTGGTGTGGGATATATCAGAGTGTTACAGTGAGAAGTGTGGGGTATATCAGAGTGTTACAGTGAGGGGTGTGGGATATATCAGAGTTTTACAGTGAGGGGTGTGGGGTATATCAGAGTGTTACAGTGAGGGGTGTGGGATATATCAGAGTTTTACAGTGAGGGGTGTGGGGTATCTCAGAGTGTTACAGTGAGGGGTGTGGGGTATATCAGTGTGTTACAGTGAGGGGTGTGGGGTATATCAGAGTGTTACATTGAGGGATGTGGGATATATCAGATGTTACAATGAGGGTTGTGGGGTATATCAGAATGTTACAGTGAGGGACGTGGGATATATCAGAGTGTTACAATGAGGGGTGTGGGATATATTAGAGTGTTACAGTGAGGGGTGTGGGGTATATCAGAATGTTACAGTGAGGGGTGTGGGATATATCAGAGTGTTACAGTGAGGGGTGTGGGGTATATCAGTGTGTTACAGTGAGGAGCGTGCTATATATCAG
This sequence comes from Cetorhinus maximus, assembly GCF_964194155.1. Taxonomy (NCBI): domain Eukaryota; kingdom Metazoa; phylum Chordata; class Chondrichthyes; order Lamniformes; family Cetorhinidae; genus Cetorhinus; species Cetorhinus maximus. Next base: position 96,891 of record NW_027597048.1, read on the forward strand.
AGTGTTACAGTGAGGGATGTGCGGTATATCAGAGTGTTACAGTGAGGTGTTTGGGGTATATCAGCATGTTACAGTGAGGGGTTTAGGGTATATCAGAGTGTTAAAGTGAGTGGTGAGGTGCATATCAGTTTTACAGTGAGGGGTGTGGGATATATCAGAGTGTTACAGTGAGGGGTGTGGATATATCAGAGTGTTACAGTGAGGGGTGTGGGGTAAATCAGAGTGTTACAGTGAGGGGTGTGGGATATATCAAAGTGTTACAGTGAGGGGTGTGGGGTATATCAGAGTGTTACAGTTTGGGGCTTGGCGTATTTCAGAGGTTTAAAGTGAGGGGCATGGGGTATATCAGTGTTACAGTGAGGGGTGTGGGATATATCAGAGTGTTACAGTGAGGGGTGTGCGTTTATCAGAGTGTTACAGTGAGGGGTGTGGAGTATATCAGAGTGTTACAGTGAGGGGTGTGGGGTATATCAGAGTGTTACAGTCAGGGGTGTGGGGTATATCAGAGTGTTACAGTGAGGGGTGTGGGGTATATCAGAGTGTTACAGAGAGGGTTGTGGGATATATCAGAGTGTTGCAGTGAGAGGTGTGGGGTATAACAGAGTGTAACAATGTGGGGTGTGGGATTTATCAGAGTATTACAGAGAGCGGTGTGGGGTATATCAGAGTGTTGCAGTGAGGGCTGTGGGATATATCAGAGTGTTACTGTGAGGCGTGTGGGATATATCAGAGTTTTACAGTGATGGGTGTGGGACATATAAGAGTATTACAGTGAGTGGTGTGGGGTATATCAGAGTGTTACAATGAGGGGTGTGTGATATATCAGATTGTTACAGTGAGGGGTGTGGATATATCAGACTGTTACAGTGATGGGTGTGGGGTATATCAGAGTGTTACAGTGAGTGGTGTGGGATTTACCAGTGTGTTACTGTGAGGGGTGTGGAGTATATCAGAGTGTTACAGTGAGGGGTGTGGGATATATCAGAGTGTTACAGTGAGGGGTGTGGTATATATCAGAGTGTTAAAGTGAGGGGTGTGGGATATATCAGAGTGTTACAGTGAGAGGTGTGGGGTATATCTGAGTGTTACCGTGAGGTGTGTGGGATATATCAGAGTGTTACAGTGAGGGGTGTGGGATATATCAGAGTGTTACAGTGAGGGGTGTGGGATATATCAGAGTGTTACAGTGAGGGGTGTGGTGTATATCAGTGGTTTACAGTGAGGGTTGTGGGGTATATCAGAGTGTTACAGTGAGGTGTGTGGGTATATCAGAGTGTTACAGTGAGGGGTGTGGGGTATTTCAGAGTGTTAAAGTGAGGGGTGTGGATATATCAGAGTGTTAAATTGAGGGGTGTGGTGTAAATCAGTGTTACAGTGAGGGTTGTGTGATATATTAGAGTGTTAAAGTGAGGGGTGTGTAATATATCAGAGTGTTATAGTGCGACTTGTGGGGTATATCAGAGTGTTTCATTGAGGGGTTTGGGGTATATCAGAGGGTTAAAGTGAGGGGTGTGGGGTATATCAGTGTTACAGTGAGGGGTGTGGGATATATCAGAGTGTTACAGTGAGAGGTGTGGGATATATCAGAGTGTTACAGTGAGGGGTGTGGGATATATCAGAGTGTTACTGTGAGGGGTCTGGGATATATCAGAGTGTTACAGTGAGGGGTGTGCGATATATCAGAGTGTTACAGTGAGGGTTTAGCGTATTTCAGAGGGTTAAAGTGAGGGGCGTGGGATATATCAGTGCTACAGTGAGGGGTGTGGGATATATCAGAGTGTTACAGTGAGGGGTGTGGGGTATATCAGAGTGTTAGAGTGAGGGGTGTGCGATATATCAGAGTGTTACAGTGAGGGGTGTGGGGTATATCGCAGTGTTACAGTGAGTGGTGTGGGATATATCAGAGTGTTACAGTGAGGGGTGTGGGGTATATCAGAGTGTTACAGTGAGGGGTGTGCGATATCTCAGAGTGTTACAGTGAAGGGTTTGGCGTATTTCAGAGGGTTCAAGTGAGGGGCGTGGTGTATATCAGTGTTACAGTGAGGGGTGTGGGATATATCAGAGTGTTACAGTGAGGGGTGTGGGGTATATCAGAATTTTAGAGTGAGGGGTGTGCGATATATCAGAGTGTTACAGTGAGGGGTGTGGGGTATATCGCAGTGTTACAGTGAGTGGTGTGGGATATATCAGAGTGTTACAGTGAGAAGTGTGGGGTATATCAGAGTGTTACAGTGAGGGGTGTGGGATATATCAGAGTTTTACAGTGAGGGGTGTGGGGTATATCAGAGTGTTACAGTGAGGGGTGTGGGATATATCAGAGTTTTACAGTGAGGGGTGTGGGGTATCTCAGAGTGTTACAGTGAGGGGTGTGGGGTATATCAGTGTGTTACAGTGAGGGGTGTGGGGTATATCAGAGTGTTACATTGAGGGATGTGGGATATATCAGATGTTACAATGAGGGTTGTGGGGTATATCAGAATGTTACAGTGAGGGACGTGGGATATATCAGAGTGTTACAATGAGGGGTGTGGGATATATTAGAGTGTTACAGTGAGGGGTGTGGGGTATATCAGAATGTTACAGTGAGGGGTGTGGGATATATCAGAGTGTTACAGTGAGGGGTGTGGGGTATATCAGTGTGTTACAGTGAGGAGCGTGCTATATATCAGAGTGTTACAGTGAGGGATGTGCGGTATATCAGAGTGTTACAGTGAGGTGTTTGGGGTATATCAGCATGTTACAGTGAGGGGTTTAGGGTATATCAGAGTGTTAAAGTGAGTGGTGAGGTGCATATCAGTTTTACAGTGAGGGGTGTGGGATATATCAGAGTGTTACAGTGAGGGGTGTGGATATATCAGAGTGTTACAGTGAGGGGTGTGGGGTAAATCAGAGTGTTACAGTGAGGGGTGTGGGATATATCAAAGTGTTACAGTGAGGGGTGTGGGGTATATCAGAGTGTTACAGTTTGGGGCTTGGCGTATTTCAGAGGTTTAAAGTGAGGGGCATGGGGTATATCAGTGTTACAGTGAGGGGTGTGGGATATATCAGAGTGTTACAGTGAGGGGTGTGCGTTTATCAGAGTGTTACAGTGAGGGGTGTGGAGTATATCAGAGTGTTACAGTGAGGGGTGTGGGGTATATCAGAGTGTTACAGTCAGGGGTGTGGGGTATATCAGAGTGTTACAGTGAGGGGTGTGGGGTATATCAGAGTGTTACAGAGAGGGTTGTGGGATATATCAGAGTGTTGCAGTGAGAGGTGTGGGGTATAACAGAGTGTAACAATGTGGGGTGTGGGATTTATCAGAGTATTACAGAGAGCGGTGTGGGGTATATCAGAGTGTTGCAGTGAGGGCTGTGGGATATATCAGAGTGTTACTGTGAGGCGTGTGGGATATATCAGAGTTTTACAGTGATGGGTGTGGGACATATAAGAGTATTACAGTGAGTGGTGTGGGGTATATCAGAGTGTTACAATGAGGGGTGTGTGATATATCAGATTGTTACAGTGAGGGGTGTGGATATATCAGACTGTTACAGTGATGGGTGTGGGGTATATCAGAGTGTTACAGTGAGTGGTGTGGGATTTACCAGTGTGTTACTGTGAGGGGTGTGGAGTATATCAGAGTGTTACAGTGAGGGGTGTGGGATATATCAGAGTGTTACAGTGAGGGGTGTGGTATATATCAGAGTGTTAAAGTGAGGGGTGTGGGATATATCAGAGTGTTACAGTGAGAGGTGTGGGGTATATCTGAGTGTTACCGTGAGGTGTGTGGGATATATCAGAGTGTTACAGTGAGGGGTGTGGGATATATCAGAGTGTTACAGTGAGGGGTGTGGGATATATCAGAGTGTTACAGTGAGGGGTGTGGTGTATATCAGTGGTTTACAGTGAGGGTTGTGGGGTATATCAGAGTGTTACAGTGAGGTGTGTGGGTATATCAGAGTGTTACAGTGAGGGGTGTGGGGTATTTCAGAGTGTTAAAGTGAGGGGTGTGGATATATCAGAGTGTTAAATTGAGGGGTGTGGTGTAAATCAGTGTTACAGTGAGGGTTGTGTGATATATTATAGTGTTAAAGTGAGGGGTGTGTAATATATCAGAGTGTTATAGTGCGACTTGTGGGGTATATCAGAGTGTTTCATTGAGGGGTTTGGGGTATATCAGAGGGTTAAAGTGAGGGGTGTGGGGTATATCAGTGTTACAGTGAGGGGTGTGGGATATATCAGAGTGTTACAGTGAGAGGTGTGGGATATATCAGAGTGTTACAGTGAGGGGTGTGGGATATATCAGAGTGTTACTGTGAGGGGTCTGGGATATATCAGAGTGTTACAGTGAGGGGTGTGCGATATATCAGTGTGTTACAGTGAGGGTTTAGCGTATTTCAGAGGGTTAAAGTGAGGGGCGTGGGATATATCAGTGCTACAGTGAGGGGTGTGGGATATATCAGAGTGTTACAGTGAGGGGTGTGGTGTATATCAGAGTGTTAGAGTGAGGGGTGTGCGATATATCAGAGTGTTACAGTGAGAGGTGTGGGGTATATCGCAGTGTTACAGTGAGTGGTGTGGGATATATCAGAGTGTTACAGTGAGGGGTGTGGGGTATATCAGAGTGTTACAGTGAGGGGTGTGCGATATCTCAGAGTGTTACAGTGAAGGGTTTGGCGTATTTCAGAGGGTTCAAGTGAGGGGCGTGGTGTATATCAGTGTTACAGTGAGGGGTGTGGGATATATCAGAGTGTTACAGTGAGGGGTGTGGGGTATATCAGAATTTTAGAGTGAGGGGTGTGCGATATATCAGAGTGTTACAGTGAGGGGTGTGGGGTATATCGCAGTGTTACAGTGAGTGGTGTGGGATATATCAGAGTGTTACAGTGAGAAGTGTGGGGTATATCAGAGTGTTACAGTGAGGGGTGTGCGATATATCAGAGTGTTGCAGTGAGAGGTGTGGGGTATAACAGAGTGTTACAATGTGGGATCTGGGATTTATCAGAGTGTTAAAGTGAGGGGTGTGGTATATATCAGAGTGTTAAAGTGAGGGGTGTGGGATATATCAGAGTGTTACAGTGAGAGGTGTGGGGTTTATCTGAGTGTTACCGTGAGGTGTGTGGGATATATCAGAGTGTTACAGTGAGGGGTGTGGGATATATCAGAGTGTTACAGTGAGGGGTGTGGGATATATCAGAGTGTTACAGTGAGGGGTGTGGTGTATATCAGTGGTTTACAGTGAGGGTTGTGGGGTATATCAGAGTGTTACAGTGAGGTGTGTGGGTATATCAGAGTGTTACAGTGAGGGGTGTGGGGTATTTCAGAGTGTTAAAGTGAGGGGTGTGGATATATCAGAGTGTTAAATTGAGGGTTGTGGTGTAAATCAGTGTTACAGTGAGGGTTGTGTGATATATTAGAGTGTTAAGGTGAGGGGTGTGTAATATATCAGAGTGTTATAGTGCGACTTGTGGGGTATATCAGAGTGTTTCATTGAGGGGTTTGGGGTATATCAGAGGGTTAAAGTGAGGGGTGTGGGGTATATCAGTGTTACAGTGAGGGGTGTGGGATATATCAGAGTGTTACAGTGAGAGGTGTGGGATATATCAGAGTGTTACAGTGAGGGGTGTGGGATATATCAGAGTGTTACTGTGAGGGGTCTGGGATATATCAGAGTGTTACAGTGAGGGGTGTGCGATATATCAGAGGGTTACAGTGAGGGTTTAGCGTATTTCAGAGGGTTAAAGTGAGGGGCGTGGGATATATCAGTGCTACAGTGAGGGGTGTGGGATATATCAGAGTGTTACAGTGAGGGGTGTGGGGTATATCAGAGTGTTAGAGTGAGGGGTGTGCGATATATCAGAGTGTTACAGTGAGGGGTGTGGGGTATATCGCAGTGTTACAGTGAGTGGTGTGGGATATATCAGAGTGTTACAGTGAGGGGTGTGGGGTATATCAGAGTGTTACAGTGAGGGGTGTGCGATATCTCAGAGTGTTACAGTGAAGGGTTTGGCGTATTTCAGAGGGTTCAAGTGAGGGGCGTGGTGTATATCAGTGTTACAGTGAGGGGTGTGGGATATATCAGAGTGTTACAGTGAGGGGTGTGGGGTATATCAGAATTTTAGAGTGAGGGGTGTGCGATATATCAGAGTTTTACAGTGAGGAGTGTGGGGTATATCGCAGTGTTACAGTGAGTGGTGTGGGATATATCAGAGTGTTACAGTGAGAAGTGTGGGGTATATCAGAGTGTTACAGTGAGGGGTGTGCGATATATCAGAGTGTTGCAGTGAGAGGTGTGGGGTATAACAGAGTGTTACAATGTGGGATCTGGGATTTATCAGAGTGTTAAAGTGAGGGGTGTGGGATATATCAGAGTGTTACAGTGAGGGGTGTGGGATATATCAGAGTTTTACAGTGAGGGGTGTGGGGTATATCAGAGTGTTACAGTGAGGGGTGTGGGATATATCAGAGTTTTACAGTGAGGGGTGTGGGGTATCTCAGAGTGTTACAGTGAGGGGTGTGGGGTATATCAGTGTGTTACAGTGAGGGGTGTGGGGTATATCAGAGTGTTACATTGAGGGATGTGGGATATATCAGATGTTACAATGAGGGTTGTGGGGTATATCAGAATGTTACAGTGAGGGACGTGGGATATATCAGAGTGTTACAATGAGGGGTGTGGGATATATTAGAGTGTTACAGTGAGGGGTGTGGGGTATATCAGAATGTTTCAGTGAGGGGTGTGGGATATATCAGAGTGTTACAGTGAGGGGTGTGGGATATATCAGTGTGATACAATGAGGGGTGTGGGATATCTCAGAGTGTTACAGCGAGTTGTGTTCGATATCTCAGAGTGTTACAGTGAAGGGTTTGGCGTATTTCAGAGGGTTAAAGTGAGGGGCGTGGGGTATATCAGTGTTACAGTGAGGGGTGTGGGATATATCAGAGTGTTACAGTGAGGGGTGTGGGGTATATCAGAATTTTAGAGTGAGGGGTGTGCGATATATCAGAGTGTTACAGTGAGGGGTGTGGGGTATATCGCAGTGTTACAGTGAGTGGTGTGGGATATATCAGAGTGTTACAGTGAGGGGTGTGGGGTATATCAGAGTGTTACAGTGAGGGGTGTGCGATATATCAGAGTGTTGCAATGAGATGTGTGGGGTATAACAGATTGTTACAATGTGGGATCTGGGAATAATCAGAGTGTTAAAGTGAGGGGTGTGGGATATATCAGAGTGTTACAGTGAGGGGTGTGGGTTATATCAGAGTGTTATAGTGAGCGGTGTGGGGTATATCAGAGTGTTGCAGTGAGGGCTGTGGAATATATCAGAGTGTTACAGTGAGGGGTGTGGGATATATCAGAGTTTTACAGTGAGAGGTGTGGGGTATCTCAGAGTGTTAAAGTGAGGGGTGTGGGGTATATCAGTGGTTTACAGTGAGGGTTGTGGGGTATATCAGAGTGTTACAGTGAGGTGTGTGGGGTATATCAGAGTGTTACAGTGAGGTGTGTGGGGTATATCAGAGTGTTGCAGTGAGGGGTGTGGGGTATTTCAGAGTGTTAAAGTGAGGGGTGTGGATATATCAGAGTGTTACAGGGAGGGGTGTGGGATATATCAGAGTGTTACAGTGAGGGGTGTGGTGTATATCAGTGGTTTACAGTGAGGGTTGTGGGGTATATCAGAGTGTTACAGTGAGGTGTGTGGGTATATCAGAGTGTTACAGTGAGGGGTGTGGGGTATTTCAGAGTGTTAAAGTGAGGGGTGTGGATATATCAGAGTGTTAAATTGACGGGTGTGGTGTAAATCAGTGTTACAGTGAGGGTTGTGTGATATATTAGAGTGTTAAAGTGAGGGGTGTGTAATATATCAGAGTGTTATAGTGCGACTTGTGGGGTATATCAGAGTGTTTCATTGAGGGGTTTGGGGTATATCAGAGGGTTAAAGTGAGGGGTGTGGGGTATATCAGTGTTACAGTGAGGGGTGTGGGATATATCAGAGTGTTACAGTGAGAGGTGTGGGATATATCAGAGTGTTACAGTGAGGGGTGTGGGATATATCAGAGTGTTACTGTGAGGGGTCTGGGATATATCAGAGTGTTACAGTGAGGGGTGTGCGATATATCAGAGTGTTACAGTGAGGGTTTAGCGTATTTCAGAGGGTTAAAGTGAGGGGCGTGGGATATATCAGTGCTACAGTGAGGGGTGTGGGATATATCAGAGTGTTACAGTGAGGGGTGTGGGGTATATCAGAGTGTTAGAGTGAGGGGTGTGCGATATATCAGAGTGTTACAGTGAGGGGTGTGGGGTATATCGCAGTGTTACAGTGAGTGGTGTGGGATATATCAGAGTGTTACAGTGAGGGGTGTGGGGTATATCAGAGTGTTACAGTGAGGGGTGTGCGATATCTCAGAGTGTTACAGTGAAGGGTTTGGCGTATTTCAGAGGGTTCAAGTGAGGGGCGTGGTGTATATCAGTGTTACAGTGAGGGGTGTGGGATATATCAGAGTGTTACAGTGAGGGGTGTGGGGTATATCAGAATTTTAGAGTGAGGGGTGTGCGATATATCAGAGTGTTACAGTGAGGGGTGTGGGGTATATCGCAGTGTTACAGTGAGTGGTGTGGGATATATCAGAGTGTTACAGTGAGAAGTGTGGGGTATATCAGAGTGTTACAGTGAGGGGTGTGGGATATATCAGAGTTTTACAGTGAGGGGTGTGGGGTATATCAGAGTGTTACAGTGAGGGGTGTGGGATATATCAGAGTTTTACAGTGAGGGGTGTGGGGTATCTCAGAGTGTTACAGTGAGGGGTGTGGGGTATATCAGTGTGTTACAGTGAGGGGTGTGGGGTATATCAGAGTGTTACATTGAGGGATGTGGGATATATCAGATGTTACAATGAGGGTTGTGGGGTATATCAGAATGTTACAGTGAGGGACGTGGGATATATCAGAGTGTTACAATGAGGGGTGTGGGATATATTAGAGTGTTACAGTGAGGGGTGTGGGGTATATCAGAATGTTACAGTGAGGGGTGTGGGATATATCAGAGTGTTACAGTGAGGGGTGTGGGGTATATCAGTGTGTTACAGTGAGGAGCGTGCTATATATCAGAGTGTTACAGTGAGGGATGTGCGGTATATCAGAGTGTTACAGTGAGGTGTTTGGGGTATATCAGCATGTTACAGTGAGGGGTTTAGGGTATATCAGAGTGTTAAAGTGAGTGGTGAGGTGCATATCAGTTTTACAGTGAGGGGTGTGGGATATATCAGAGTGTTACAGTGAGGGGTGTGGATATATCAGAGTGTTACAGTGAGGGGTGTGGGGTAAATCAGAGTGTTACAGTGAGGGGTGTGGGATATATCAAAGTGTTACAGTGAGGGGTGTGGGGTATATCAGAGTGTTACAGTTTGGGGCTTGGCGTATTTCAGAGGTTTAAAGTGAGGGGCATGGGGTATATCAGTGTTACAGTGAGGGGTGTGGGATATATCAGAGTGTTACAGTGAGGGGTGTGCGTTTATCAGAGTGTTACAGTGAGGGGTGTGGAGTATATCAGAGTGTTACAGTGAGGGGTGTGGGGTATATCAGAGTGTTACAGTCAGGGGTGTGGGGTATATCAGAGTGTTACAGTGAGGGGTGTGGGGTATATCAGAGTGTTACAGAGAGGGTTGTGGGATATATCAGAGTGTTGCAGTGAGAGGTGTGGGGTATAACAGAGTGTAACAATGTGGGGTCTGGGATTTATCAGAGTATTACAGAGAGCGGTGTGGGGTATATCAGAGTGTTGCAGTGAGGGCTGTGGGATATATCAGAGTGTTACTGTGAGGCGTGTGGGATATATCAGAGTTTTACAGTGATGGGTGTGGGACATATAAGAGTATTACAGTGAGTGGTGTGGGGTATATCAGAGTGTTACAATGAGGGGTGTGTGATATATCAGATTGTTACAGTGAGGGGTGTGGATATATCAGACTGTTACAGTGATGGGTGTGGGGTATATCAGAGTGTTACAGTGAGTGGTGTGGGATTTACCAGTGTGTTACTGTGAGGGGTGTGGAGTATATCAGAGTGTTACAGTGAGGGGTGTGGGATATATCAGAGTGTTACAGTGAGGGGTGTGGTATATATCAGAGTGTTAAAGTGAGGGGTGTGGGATATATCAGAGTGTTACAGTGAGAGGTGTGGGGTATATCTGAGTGTTACCGTGAGGTGTGTGGGATATATCAGAGTGTTACAGTGAGGGGTGTGGGATATATCAGAGTGTTACAGTGAGGGGTGTGGGATATATCAGAGTGTTACAGTGAGGGGTGTGGTGTATATCAGTGGTTTACAGTGAGGGTTGTGGGGTATATCAGAGTGTTACAGTGAGGTGTGTGGGTATATCAGAGTGTTACAGTGAGGGGTGTGGGGTATTTCAGAGTGTTAAAGTGAGGGGTGTGGATATATCAGAGTGTTAAATTGAGGGGTGTGGTGTAAATCAGTGTTACAGTGAGGGTTGTGTGATATATTAGAGTGTTAAAGTGAGGGGTGTGTAATATATCAGAGTGTTATAGTGCGACTTGTGGGGTATATCAGAGTGTTTCATTGAGGGGTTTGGGGTATATCAGAGGGTTAAAGTGAGGGGTGTGGGGTATATCAGTGTTACAGTGAGGGGTGTGGGATATATCAGAGTGTTACAGTGAGAGGTGTGGGATATATCAGAGTGTTACAGTGAGGGGTGTGGGATATATCAGAGTGTTACTGTGAGGGGTCTGGGATATATCAGAGTGTTACAGTGAGGGGTGTGCGATATATCAGTGTGTTACAGTGAGGGTTTAGCGTATTTCAGAGGGTTAAAGTGAGGGGCGTGGGATATATCAGTGCTACAGTGAGGGGTGTGGGATATATCAGAGTGTTACAGTGAGGGGTGTGGTGTATATCAGAGTGTTAGAGTGAGGGGTGTGCGATATATCAGAGTGTTACAGTGAGGGGTGTGGGGTATATCGCAGTGTTACAGTGAGTGGTGTGGGATATATCAGAGTGTTACAGTGAGGGGTGTGGGGTATATCAGAGTGTTACAGTGAGGGGTGTGCGATATCTCAGAGTGTTACAGTGAAGGGTTTGGCGTATTTCAGAGGGTTCAAGTGAGGGGCGTGGTGTATATCAGTGTTACAGTGAGGGGTGTGGGATATATCAGAGTGTTACAGTGAGGGGTGTGGGGTATATCAGAATTTTAGAGTGAGGGGTGTGCGATATATCAGAGTGTTACAGTGAGGGGTGTGGGGTATATCGCAGTGTTACAGTGAGTGGTGTGGGATATATCAGAGTGTTACAGTGAGAAGTGTTGGGTATATCAGAGTGTTACAGTGAGGGGTGTGCGATATATCAGAGTGTTGCAGTGAGAGGTGTGGGGTATAACAGAGTGTTACAATGTGGGATCTGGGATTTATCAGAGTGTTAAAGTGAGGGGTGTGGTATATATCAGAGTGTTAAAGTGAGGGGTGTGGGATATATCAGAGTGTTACAGTGAGAGGTGTGGGGTATATCTGAGTGTTACCGTGAGGTGTGTGGGATATATCAGAGTGTTACAGTGAGGGGTGTGGGATATATCAGAGTGTTACAGTGAGGGGTGTGGGATATATCAGAGTGTTACAGTGAGGGGTGTGGTGTATATCAGTGGTTTACAGTGAGGGTTGTGGGGTATATCAGAGTGTTACAGTGAGGTGTGTGGGTATATCAGAGTGTTACAGTGAGGGGTGTGGGGTATTTCAGAGTGTTAAAGTGAGGGGTGTGGATATATCAGAGTGTTAAATTGAGGGTTGTGGTGTAAATCAGTGTTACAGTGAGGGTTGTGTGATATATTAGAGTGTTAAAGTGAGGGGTGTGTAATATATCAGAGTGTTATAGTGCGACTTGTGGGGTATATCAGAGTGTTTCATTGAGGGGTTTGGGGTATATCAGAGGGTTAAAGTGAGGGGTGTGGGGTATATCAGTGTTACAGTGAGGGGTGTGGGATATATCAGAGTGTTACAGTGAGAGGTGTGGGATATATCAGAGTGTTACAGTGAGGGGTGTGGGATATATCAGAGTGTTACTGTGAGGGGTCTGGGATATATCAGAGTGTTACAGTGAGGGGTGTGCGATATATCAGAGTGTTACAGTGAGGGTTTAGCGTATTTCAGAGGGTTAAAGTGAGGGGCGTGGGATATATCAGTGCTACAGTGAGGGGTGTGGGATATATCAGAGTGTTACAGTGAGGGGTGTGGGGTATATCAGAGTGTTAGAGTGAGGGGTGTGCGATATATCAGAGTGTTACAGTGAGGGGTGTGGGGTATATCGCAGTGTTACAGTGAGTGGTGTGGGATATATCAGAGTGTTACAGTGAGGGGTGTGGGGTATATCAGAGTGTTACAGTGAGGGGTGTGCGATATCTCAGAGTGTTACAGTGAAGGGTTTGGCGTATTTCAGAGGGTTCAAGTGAGGGGCGTGGTGTATATCAGTGTTACAGTGAGGGGTGTGGGATATATCAGAGTGTTACAGTGAGGGGTGTGGGGTATATCAGAATTTTAGAGTGAGGGGTGTGCG